>NC_066586.1:12395899-12573399 GCF_905475345.1 Vespula vulgaris | reverse complement strand
AACCTAAGTATAATAAGCCTAAGAAAAATCATGCTGCCTTTTAACAGAAGAACAAACAAAAAATAAATAAATAAATAATAATAATAATCCTGAACACAACAGGGAGGAACAACGAAAGTTCTCTTTTTTTTTTCTTTTTTTTTTCTTCGTTTTGATCGTCAGATAAAATATGTTTTCATTAGTATAACCATTCCTAATGATAAAAAAAAAAAAAAGAAAAATGTGCTCTTCTAAGCATGAAAGTAAGAAGGATCATTCAAATAAGGAATAATATCTTATTCGTCGAATAGAAAAAAAAAGGAGAAAAAAAGCATAAATATTTTTTGATATTGCCTATTAAATTTCTGATACATTTGATGATTAATTTCATTCATCAACCTATATACGTACCATGAAAAACTTTAATACTAAAGTCGAATCGCTTTTTACTTCTCTCTATTCGTGTCTTTTTCAAAGTTATCGATATCAAGATATCCTCTTAAGGGTTTAATCTTGATATATTTGTCCGCTCGATAAGCATTAATATGGCGCTTTATGGTCAGTAACAAAAGATGCGTGCGCTTGCGAAATATGTAATAGTTACATTTTTGAAATATCAATACTATTTATGGGGCAAAAAGAGTGACACACGTTAATTAAAATTCTCGTGTTCTTTTTCTGATTAAATATAAATTAATCACATTGACGTACGATTAAGCTGTACGATAATTTTCATAAAAATAAAAATTATTTAATAATATAAACAAAATATATAAATTTATAAATGTAAAAAGTAATAATTATAAAAAATGAAAAATGATCATGAAATTTTATATTTATACTTCATTATTCAATATTTTATAATGAACTTTCATTCGTTTCGAACGATAATTATATGATTTATAAAATATTTCATGTATTTTCGTATGTATAATTTACAAATCTTTTGAAAAATGTTAGTAAAATGTATCACTATCTTTGTCCCTACAAAAAAAAAAAAGAAAGAAAACAAATCAGTCTCTCTTCTCCTACGAGGAAGAAATTAGAACGATTAGTCGTTCTATAAATTACAAAATGGATTGTAATGTTATGGAAGTATGCGAAAGAAAATCCTATGTTGAATATTCGGCAAAACTTACTTTGATGAGTACGTATACGTAATACGTTTGTATTATACGTATATGCGTGCGTATAATTAAATAATATGCCTAGCTCGGGACAGACTCGCAATTAATTTTGTACGACGAAAACCGCACGCGCACAAATGTTAGATTAATTGTATATTTGTTGGTCGATTGAATAAAACTTGTAACGATGTACATATATATACATATATATATATATAGATACATATATATACACAAACATATATACATACATACATACATGCATATATACAACCAATTTTACGATATCACTTGCGCGTGTGTCGTTAGGAGAATGTGTGCATGTGTGCCTGACTGCCTGTGTGTATGTGTGTCCGCGCGCGTAGACATCATTTGCCGCAAAAAAAAAAAGAAAAAAACACAAAAAAAAGAAAAAAAGATAGAAAAAAGACAAAAAGAAGATTACTAAAATCCACGATTATATGCATATACATATACATTATATAATTATAATGCGATTTAACTGTTAACAATTCACACATATTGTGTCATTTATATGAACAATTATTGTTTATTAGGATGTATTTTCGATGACAAAAACGATTGTTGTCGATAGAAGATTGATATTTTAAATGCAGTAAGGATCGTATGAACGTCGAGATGGAAACGAACGATTACTTTTCCTATTAACGATTATGATAATATCCACGTGACGAAGACAACAATTTATGAAATTTGTTTAAAGACATCGACGCGGCTATGCAGGCCAATATAGGTCAATGCACATCTACCAATCGTGGAAACTTTCGTTCGATTGATCACATAGCATACATATACATATAGCATACATACAGATATATATATATATATATATATATATATATATATGCATATATGTGTATATATACATATATATACATGTATGTAATGTGCTTTCTATCATCGTGAGAAGTGACCAATCAATTTCGTTCAGTTTTTCTTGCTTCTCTACGTTTTATTACCGATAGTACTCGTATTCTCAAAATCCAATAATCGACCAAACGATTCTTTTTATTTTCCTTTGTGCTTTTCTAGTTCCCTTCTATTTCATGTGGGTTTTCTTCCTTTTTTTTTTATCGAATCAGATATTTATAAACGAAGATCGATTAAAAAATATTTATGGAAAAGGTCGAGGGTTTGCTTGAAATTGACGATTTTTGACGTAAATAATCAACCAAATGGCTCCACTTCGTGTCTATTAATCTCGTGTGTGTTCTTTTTCTTTTTTTAGAAAGATATCTTAACGAAGATAAAAAAAAATTATAATAATAATAATGATAATAGTAAAATAAAATTCAACATTAATACGCTTACATAGATTATCGGTTATAAGATATAATAGTTATTCTATAAATAAATAAATGTACTGAATCATTTTGTAATATTTTAAAAAAGAATTTCTTTTTAAGCAAGCGTGTATACAACACGCTTTTTATTATTTTTTAGTTAAAAAAGAAAAAATAATAATGATGTAATAACATGTAATGCTGAAAATGTAAGTAGCGTGAAAGAAAGTTTATTATCCATGAAAAAAAAAGGAAACAAAGATAAAAATAAAGATAATGTCGTTTGGCGAGGTCTGCTTTTGTGAGCATCGGTCAATTTTGAAAACTAAAATTTTTCCTTCTGATCGGGAAATATTTTAGTTTCTCGGGAGTCAAAAAAAAAAGATAATGTGTTGTCACTGTAATGAATATATATATACATATACATATATATATATATATATATATATATATATATTTCTCTCGTATATATTAAATCTGTATTTAGATATTACCTAAATGGTCATTTATATTATAATTGTCATGCATGATTTTTTAATGTACTTTTTATGTACTGTAAAACATGGCACGAAGTGTACGCCGATAATATTCTTCACGGCAATCCCTGCATTTTTTGCATTTTTTTCGTTTGATCCTTTTAATAATAATGACCACGAGAGAGGAGTTACAGAACAAAAAATAATAATAATAATAATAAAGAGAAAAAAAATAGTATCACATTTATCATTGTGATATAATATCGTATCTTCTTTTTACAGGTACGTCTGCTGCATAGCACAAACTTTCTTGTGCTTAAAGGCATTCGTAGAATAGTAGACTTAGTTAGATCTTAATTGTCGTTCGTAATTGGGTCTCGACAGACGTTTTGAGTGGCAATGGGGAAACAAAATAGCAAATTAAAGCCCGAAGTGTTGGAAGACCTCAAGCAAAATACTGAATTTTCAGGTATTCTATGAAATAGATTTACTATAAATAGTTATTATAAATAACCACAGAGAATTTTTATATGATCATTCATTGAAATGTATTCGATGTCTCTTTTCAGATGCCGAAATTCAAGAATGGTATAAAGGATTCTTAAAAGATTGTCCTAGCGGACATTTGAGCGTCGAAGAATTTAAGAAAATTTATGGCAATTTTTTTCCTTACGGCGATGCCTCGAAAGTAAGTTTGGTATTAATACGAATATAGTTATGTAATAATACAGGATGGTATTGAGAGTAAAAAATCTAACGCATAAATTATCTGAATATCCTTGTAGAAGGATTTTCAAGTAAATTACTATGCAAATTACTTGGTACAGTTTGCAGAGCACGTGTTTAGAACGTTCGATGCAAATGGCGACGGGACGATCGATTTTCGAGAATTTCTCTGCGCCTTAAGCGTGACGTCCCGAGGAAAATTGGAACAGAAATTAAAGTGGGCCTTCAGTATGTACGACCTTGACGGTAACGGATATATCTCGCGACAAGAGATGCTTGAGATCGTGACGGTAAGTAATTCCGAAGCTAATTATCTCTCATCAAGTTGATCGATAACACGAATGCAAATGTAAAGATATATATATATATATATATATATATATATATATATATATATATATATATATACATATACACACACATACGTTGTCCTCTCTATCTACTACTTATATTTACCCATTTAAAAATGGGTCGATTGTACAGCTTGAGAGGACTAACTTTCGAATGCGCTTCATTTATCGATTTAATTATAATGTAAGATTTTATTTATATGTATATCTTGAAAAAGATATATTTATTAGTAAGCTAGGTTCGCTTTACTGTTACTGTAAATTAGAAGAGAATATAAAAGTTAGAACGAGAAAAGAGAAAAATAAAAAAAATGTAGCAAACAATTTATTGATCACGAGAGAAAAAAGAAAAAGAGTAGTAAGAAAGAGAAAGAGAGAGGGAGAGAGAGAGAAAGAGAAAGAAAAAGAGAGAAAAGGAAAACAAATACGAATTACCTCCTTCCAGGCAATATACAAGATGGTAGGGTCCGTGATGAAAATGCCAGAGGACGAGTCCACTCCAGAGAAGAGAACCGACAAAATCTTTCGTCAGATGGACAAGAATAAGGACGGCAAATTATCGCTCGATGAATTTATCGAGGGTGCTAAGAGTGATCCCTCGATCGTGCGACTGTTGCAGTGCGATCCTAGTGCACAAGCTCAGTGAGACCCTGGGTCCGTGTGCGTTTCAAATGCCATCTGTAAATACGAATCGGGGCCCGGCCCAATCATAGCCCGGTTAGAGGCGATGCAATCATAGAAGGAAATCAATAGGAATAGAGGAAGCTGTCAAAACGAACACACAGAGATACAAATATCCTCGTTTACACCTACACCAATACACCTACAGAGAAAGAAAGAAAGAAAGAAAGAACGAAATAATGAAAGAAAAAAAAAGGAAAGAGATAAATGTTTATTTAAACTTTACATCGTTAACGTTATTACCGTTTACATGTGTATACCGTTATAGCTTATCACAAGAATCACCACCACACTACACCACAACCACTACTACTATTACAATTACCATACACCTACGGCGAGCGTTTGGAACTGTATAAGAAGAGACTTAAACTATACATACATATGTGGACGTTAAAATGATAAAGAAAGGATAAGAGATCAAATAAAAAAGAGCACACAATGATTTTCATGAGGCTGAAGTCAACAAAGTTCGTTCTGGTAGATTCGCTCCTTCGCATCGTCTTCTATGTTCGCGAACGCCTCTTATCGACTGGAGAAATAAAAAGAGAGAAAGAGAGAGAGAGAGAGAGAGAGAGAGAGAGAGAGAGAGAGAGAAAGAAAGAAAATAGTATGTTGCCTGAGTCGTATGTGTGTGCCAGAAAATTTGCAAACGTCAAGTAGGGCTCTTGTAAATTGGGCTGGTACCCGAGTGACGAAGGGTCCAGGCTCACTGGGCCCATGGCGCTTGCGCATACCGCAAACTAGTCGTAATGACTAGTTCAGTCGCTCCCGCGATCTAAACTAATCGGTTTAAACGGGGATTTCTTTGAGAAATAAAAAAAAAGATGGAGAGAGAAAGAAAGAGAGAGAGAGAGTGTAAGAATGAAAATTGAAAGCAAGTGTGAGAGAGTGAGAGAGAGAGAGAGAGACTCACGCGTATTTTCTCATATAATTCTCCTAAAATTGTGCCGCTCGATGTACATACATAAAGAGAATTGCTAATTGTAAATTCGTTCGAACCTTTCATCAAAATGGTTCTTTCTTTCTTAATTAGTTTAAGTGATAACATCCAGGTACCTCTTTTACGCTTTTGCCTATCAATGACACGCGAGTTTATATCAAATTACGTGAAAAATGTTTAGATCTGATCGACGAGAATAATAAAGTGAAAAATGACGATTATATAGGCAATATTTTTTTTTCCTTTTTTCTTTTTTTTTCTTTTTTCTTTTTTTTTCTTCCCTTATTTTTAAAACGGAGACAGTGAAAGAGAAAGAGAGATAAATGGAGTAAAACTGCTCGGAACTTCGATTATTCTTCAAAATTATTACACGTCTCGTTCGGTCTTTTATCAGTACCCTTCAGCTTTATGCGAGACTCATTCATTCCATATGATTGAATGTAATTCCGATTTTCGATCGCTTTAAAAACGCTTTTAACGTAAGATCTGGTAGAAAGGCTTCCCCTGGGATTTTCAAGGAGAATTGAAAAGAAGAGTAAACGGGAAAGATAGAGGGGGTGAGTTAAAGAAAGAGATAAAGACGATTGACGACAATTTGCTGAGCGTAGAAGTGCCTTAATTTTTCGTAATAGTATATGACGTATATAAGAGCGTTGCAAAGATCGAAAAGAAATTTTTTACTAAGCTTCAATCAAGATGCTGAATTAAAATAAATGCATTGAATTGTCAATGTGTACAGTATACATGTAATAAAGAGCAGAATTTGGAAAGAAAAATTAAAAAAAGAAGAGAAATAGAGAGAAACTAGAATCAAATCGAATCGATAATTTTTCACTTTATCAAAGACTTCTAATTAATTTATCAGAGAAAAATACGTGATTTGATGAAACTGTTTCGAACGATGTTCATTGTCAAGTTAAATACGTAAAAGAGTCTCAAATCAAAGTTCGCGTTTCTTTTTTAATTTTTTTTTTGTCGTATATACATATATATATATATATATATATATATATATATATTTGTCTTTTTTCTTACAATAGATTGCTTTAGTTTATCAATTGTTCGACGAGTTCTATTCCAATATAAAACTTCCTATCGAATAGTATCACCGATAGAAAGATATTTTAGAGAGATAGAGAGATAGATAGAGAGAGAAAGAGAAGGAGTGAGAAGGAAAGAGAGGGAGAGAGGAAAGGAGGGAGAAATGGAGAGGAGAGTGTGTGTGTGTGTGTTTAGAAACATCGAGCGAGCATAAAACGGATTGTTACGCGTTTTAAAGCGAGATATGTTTTGATGAATTACGATAGCTCGCTAATTTACACATTTAACACGTGTTTGGGTCGCGTATGAGAATATGTGTTTCAACGATTGTATCTGGATTTGGGATCGTTGAAAGATTTACGATTAGCTCCGAAATTTTTCTAACATTTATTTCACATTAATTCTCATGATTTGATTTCGATGATCATTTTTCTTGATAGAATTTACGAAAAGAAAAAAAAGGGAAAGAAAGAAAAAAAATTGTAACAAGCAAAAAGAAAAAAATACGAATAACGATCTAAACTTTTGACCTGTTTAGAACAAAAAAGAAAAGAAAAAAAGATATTATGCGGCATGGCTGCGTGCCAAGTGCAAAGTATTTCGTCAAAGCAAAACGACTGCAAAGGGTGATTTTTTCGTTTGTTTTATCCAAAAGAACTGTATTATTCTTGATAAGAAAAGAATGCCAAGGGAGCAAGTCTCTAAAGCTCTTTGATTTTTTCTTTTTTTTTCTTTTTTTAATTTTTTTTCCTTCTTTCTATTTCCGACATTGATACGTATAATTCGCATGTAAGTATGTATGTATGTATGTATGTATGTATGTATGTATGTATGTATGTATGGATGTATGGATGTAGATATATACATACATACGTTTTCCCTTAAGCCAAGCACTGAATTAATGAGAAAGATGAAAAAGAAGTACTTAGACCGCGAACGAATGTTTTCAAAGAGAGAACAGATCTATTCAACTTTCATCCTTTTCTTATATACAGAAGATGAAATAATTATCTTGTATAATTATCGACGATAATCATATTGAATTTTATAAATTATCGAAATAGAAAGTTCTACGATGGATGAAATTTGTTTAGATGGTTTAAAAGAAAAAAGGATATCACGATTGGTGTATTAATTGCTTTTTTTTAATGATTAATTTTTCTCATCAATCTTATTTTTTGAAAATATTAATTAAAGATAAAGAATGTTAATCCACTTGTAAAAAAAAAAGCAATTAAAATTGGATTGAGATTTTCTTAACATTATTGCTTTCGTAAAAATAATATCAGTTGGAAAAAGAAAAAAATAAAAAAGAAATGTTCAAGAAATCTTAATTATATCTTGGATAATTTTTTTTTATTTAATGAAATTTAGTTTTACTAACAAAAGCAATAATTTTATTTACGTCGAAATATTTGAAGCTCGTTGAAAAAAAAGGAAAGAAAGAAAGATGATACGGAAAATAGAAGAAACATGAACGGAAAACAAGAAAGAAAGAGAAAAAATCTTGATTAACAGTTAAGATTTTGCTTGTTCTATAGAAATGAATTTTTCTTAAGAATTAATTCGGAGCTATGACTTTCTACGCGCGCTAATGTTTCTTATACATACGCAACCCTATAAATGCGTTTGAATGCACTGTTATCAAAATATTCCTTCGTATATATCGAACAACAAAGATAGCGATACAATTTTACGCATTGATCTTACGCACGTACCCGAAATGTTTTATGAGATCCCAATTGTAAAAAATCCTTGGAAGTTTTTCTTTTATTTTTTTTTTTTTTATTTTTATTTTTTTATTTTGTCGGAATGTTCGAAAGACAGGTTCGTTCGAACGCACAATATTTTTGATTTTGTTTTAAACTTTGTGTATCTATTAAGTGTAAGCAATATTTATTGAAAGATAAGAATGTAAAAAAAGATATATTTATATACATACATACATATATATATATGTATATATACATACATATATATATGTGTATGTATATATGTATGTGTGTATGTGTATATATATATGTATATATATATATACATATATATATAATCTTTTTACTTTAATCGCTATTATTTGCATAAATACACTCATTATGATAATATTTCCTTGAAAAGAAAAAAAAATGAAAAGAAATGAAAAGAAAATTATGCAGTTTCAACGGAGTTTTGTTTTATATTTTTCGATCCGTTCCAATCAGCAAAAATTTATGTTCTACGCATTATATGGATAATAGAAACAAATTAACAAAAGAAATATATAAGAAATGTACGGAAATTCACGTGATCGATCGACACGAGATAACTTTCGTCAATTTTTTGTCAATTATATTTTTTCGAGGACAAAAATGAGAAATCTTTTCGTTTAAACTCGTGCAATTAGAACAAAAAAAATTAAATAAAGAAAAAAAGAAAATAATAATAAGGAGAAAAATATCAGCAATGACAGTGCACGACGACAAATGTAAAACTTTAAGATCATTACTGTAGTCAAATTTGTCCTCTTTTTTTTCCTCCGAATAAAAATCGAGATGGTTGAACTTGAAAAAAAAAAGAATAACTATCGGACTTGTTGTTAATTTCTACTCGATCCATATGTGTTAATTGTACGAAGAAAGATTCAATGAAACTTCAATATAATAATATGTTCTCATTGCGCACGTTAATACCGTTATTAAAAACATACAACAAGAACAACACAACAACGTTCTTCGTGTAGTAAGTACGTGTAAGAAGAAAATGGATCATTTCATAAACAGATACACTCAACGAAGATGACGACGACGACGACGACGACGACGATGAAAACAACAACAACAAAGAAAAATGAAACAAAAAATTAAGCCGTCAATATGGGAAACAACAACGTCTATGTTATTTCATTTTTCCTAGTCATGCAATCGAATAGTATGTAAATGTTGCATAGTATTAAATAAGTTGGAAGTTTAATTATATACACCGATCTACATATGTATGTATGTATGTTTTGTATGTATGCATGCATGCATGAGTAAAAAGAAAAAGAAAGAGAAAGAGAGAGAAAGAGAGAGAGAGAGAGAGAGATCAGAGAAAAGAGAAAAAATAGGAAGAAGAGATAGAGGAAGTGTGCACACATAAATGCAAGTATTCTCATGAAATTCCAACTCTTTCCTGTACTTTTTACAAAAAACTGATTTCAGAACAAGCGGCCATCTTTAATTCTAACTCGTCTGTCTCTTCGTATATCTCGAAAGAATATATAACAATTAATTATGATATAATAATCGTTATAAGAAAAATGAAAAGAAACGAAAAGAGAAAAAATACATGATATAATTTGAAATTTTTCCTTTTTTATAAAAATAGTTTAATGTATTCTCGAAAGAAATGATGATTTTTCTTTGTTACAATTAAATGAAGATATCCAATTATACGTAGGAAAGAACGAAATGATTATTTTTCGAAGAACAAAATCTTCACGCGAAAGTGCAAGAAAGTGAATATTAAAGTTTCATGATGATACTGAAGCGCCAAACAGCCTGTATATGTATTACTTTACATTGAATTGTAAAACGAAGTTATACAAAAATAAAGTATTTTACGCGTAAGTGCTTTCACCATATATAGACGTCAACACAAATCCGACGGGAAAATTAACTTGACGTTTTCATTTTACTTTTACATATGTATATATGTATGTGTATATATATGTATACATACACACGCACACAGATATATTATTTTTTCCTTTATTATTTTTTTAACTTTCAAGTTCGTAATAATGTGAACGATCCTGAACAAATATGTGTTTGTGTGTGTGTGTATATATATATATATATATATATATATATATATATATATGATGTGTATATACGTATATGTACAAGAAAGATCGTTTAATTTTGAGCGATCATTAATATTCATCTTCGATGATTTGATTGATAAGAAAAAAGAAAAAATATATGCATGTGTGAAAAGAAGATAACTAAAAAATAAAAAAGAATACAATTCGATACCCGACCGATTTGTGTTAGATTATCGCGATACGATACGCTAGCTTACCGCAACGTTAAATGCGCGTTTAAAGTCGCAATTGACGCGATTAATAATCGCCTTGCGATATATAAAATAGGAAGTAGGTGTATTTCGTAACGTCCGATACATATATATATATATGAATATATATTCATTCCTTTAACAACGACAAGACGTAAAACAAAGAGGAAAGTTAATATCATTTCCATTTTTAAATATGATTCAATAAATCTATAATGAAAATTCGCTTCGACGATCAAGATTATATTATTTTTTATTCATTTCATTTTCTTTTTTGAGATTATAAGGAGAAAGAAAAACAGAACGAAAGAGAAGGAAGCGTCAAAATTTGTAACATTTTTGTTGTTTAGAAAGACAATTAGAACTTGACATATTCGACTGTTAAAGGAATGAGCTCAGAACGATGTGTTCCAACCGAACAGGGCTATGACTAATCTCACCGTGCTCGTGTTACGTGTCACATAAATTAAAAAAAGAAAAGAAAAGAACAAACATATAAAAAAAGAAAAACCATGATCACGTTTCGATCTTTCTTTCCAAAGTTTCCAAAGGATCGTAAAGGCGAGTACAGCGAGATTATTTATCGAGCCCTAGTTAAGTGAAAATGGCTGTGATAGATTTCACGATGTACGTACATAGCTTCGTTTTTATTACACGTAGGACAATTATACGTCGCACGGAATTCGACGAAGAATAATAATTATAATAATGACGAGCGTTTGCAAAATGGAACAGCACAGCACGTATCGTGATTTTTCGTTTTGAGAATGAGAAAGAAAAAAGAGATGAAGAAAATGAGTAAATGATAAAAAAGAAAAAAAAAGTATAAAACGATGTCTTAACCCTCTATAACTTTTCTGTTTGTCTTTAAACAATAAAAAAAAGAAAAAGAAAAAAGACGATATAAATGAAACATACCAGTATATATAGATAAAAAATGAATTGATAATTAATTTTATGGGAAAAAAAATTGAATGAGAAAAAATACAGATAAATGAGAATGTAATTAACATGGTGTTATAAAGGGTTAAAAAAAGAAGTAAAGGAACGGAAATTTTACGATGCACAACAAATCGAATATCGTTCCTTTACATCGATAGCTGGAAATTTCCATCCGATTTTGAACTATTATCCTAATGGTTCAAAAAATATTGAATTCGCTACAATTCTAAAATATTCTATAATATCGTGCAAGAAGGTTGCGTACACTGCGTGTATGTGTGTGCGTGTGTGTGTATAAATGTGTGTATATATATATATATATATATATATATATATATATATGTATGTATGTATGTATGTATGTATGTATACACAAATCATTGAAGAAAAGAAAATGACCGACAATTTCTTCCGTGCAAATGTTAAAAAACCCATCTATATATATATACATATATTATATATTATATATATGTATATGTATATATATATATTCCTTTAAATATCTACACGATTTCATTCCTATCTATGGCTAACACGAATTACCGAAGACAATTTTCAACTTCGATCTAGATACTTCTTCCTTTCATGACTTTTTCGATAGTCGATATCAAAAGATACATATATTTCAGCTTTTTACTGTGCGTCGAATCATTATTTGCGATCGCTCTTCCAAATATAAATATGGCATAGATATGTCTATATACAATATATATGTGTGTGTGTATGTGTGTGTGTGTCTATGCTCTATTTATATATACACACTTACAGACACGATTGTTAACACCTACAAAAGAAGAAAAAAGTAAAAATAAAAACCGGACTTTCTCGATTTCCGAATAGACGTTCTAGGATTTATCTAATAGACGTTTGAACAAAAACTCTCGTAGTTTATTCCTTTTTAAAAGGCATTTGACGATAAATATTACGAGTTTGTCATCTATCGGAGATCTATCACAAAAATTGCACTTGTGCATACATGACGTTGTTCGTTATTACGATCTACTTTTATGCTCTAATCAATTTATGTATAATTGCAAGAAAAAGAGAAATAGGGAGAGAGGCAGGGGGAGGGAGGGAGAGAGAGAGAGAGAAAGAAAGAGAGAGAAAGAAAAAATAGATTGTATTCACGATCAACATTATGCATATGTACATACATATGTACGCACAGTTGTATACTATGAAAGCGTGTAAATTACTCACGTAGATCAATTTTTATTCTTTGACGTTTGAGAAAGAAAAATGAAGAGCAACAACAACAACAAAATAAGAAAAATATATATACACGTATACAAATGAAAAGAAAAAAAATATAATAATAGTAATAATAATAATAATAATAATAATAATAATAATAATAATAATAATAATAATAATAATAATAATAAGGAAGAAAATTAATCGGGGTGAGCAAATTACGCAGTCTTATCATCTTACCAGTACATGAATTACTTTCAATGGCTATTTCCAACATCATAGAATGATCTGCTCGTTTCAAGCTTCTCTGCTTTCTTCTTCTTCTTCTTTTTCTTCTTCTGCTTCTGCTTCCGCTTCTACTTTCATTCCTTCTAATAAAGAAATAAAAATCTATTATATCCTAACACCATCGATTTTATAATGATCTTTAAAACAAAATTGTAAGATCGTTTGTTAAAAGAAGGGCATTGCATTTCGAAGCGCTTCATTTGTTTACTTCGTTGCAATTTTAATCAATGCAAAAGAAATACTAATAATTTCAATATTTTCCAAGAAATACCGGTTATATGTACGAAAACAAAAAAAAAGAAACTAATTTAATAGCCGATTTTAATTATTTTCGATGATTGCCGAAATGATTATAAATTTTATTGTAAAAAAAGTTGCTTATTTTTAAGTTCTGCATTGATCATATTGTCTTTTCTCGTTTAATTGTTTTCTTTTCCTTCTATTTTTTTTTCCTTTTTTCTCTCATTACTATATCGATCCAGTCTTATTTGCTTGCCAAAGTTATATATATATATATATACTTTTAAACAATGTACAATGTAAGTCAACAACTATTGATATCTTAGATTTCTTTTTCTAAAATTCATGAATAAAAACTTTTTTAATTTGGTAGTAATTACTGACTTACATTGTGGATACACACATATATATTGCTATATTTATTTTTCCATTTAATTGTCTATCTTTCTCATTGATGAATAACGTGCTTATAAAACTATAACGTCATATTAAACACATCATTTATACACGCTCACCCATATCTTATAACTCGTTAAAATTTATTAAATAATTCTCTGATCGAGAATTATTAAGTCGAACGTGCATGAATTAGCAACAATATTTTCTATATAAATGAATACGACTAGTCACAAAGGAGAGAATTAAAAGTGGATCATTTTCTAAATATACCATCTTTATAATGTGCTCACGATTATAATTCTAAGATTTTGTCAAGAATTTATTAATTTAGACGTTTGTTTTTCCTTTTTATAATTTCTATATAAATTTTTCTATATATAAATTTTCAAATAGTCATATCAAATACTAATATACTAGTATATTTTATTTACAGAGACAGTATGAAAATAATTACAGATAAATTCAGAAGAGAAAATTAGAATCCAAAAAAAATTTGTAACTTTTTCATTAGTCCAAGTATTTCTTATTATTTTCTGAAAGATTCTTTCTAATTTTACAATATATTTTCTACGTAGAAAATAAGAAGCGTTTACGCACTGTCGATTTTTTTTTAGATTAAAAAAAAAACTAATTTAATTTTTAATACAACTGGTATAATTAAGAAAGTGTTAACCACTTTGAATTTATCTCTCGTAGATAAGTAACATACATATACGAAGAAAAATCAACACATCTATACACATACGCAACGGTAATATCTTCGATATATACATAATGATATATGAATATGTATAACTACGAGGCTTTCTTCTTCTTTCGTCTAGAATTCTCACTTTCTTTATTATACGTCATCACTTTACTTACTTATCTTACACGCTTATTTTACTTATGCGTGTAATTTCTATGAATACGAAATAACTTTAACGATATACATACTTAAAATACTCTTCCCTGTCTCTGTACCTATGTATTATAGTCAAACTTTACAATTATTCCTTACTCGGCTATTTTATGCATATATATGTATAATATTACGTAGAAATGCAACGGGTCGCAATGTCCCTTTTTCTCCTGTCCTCCTTTCCTCTGATAACGATCAGAAAACGTCGGTCGTTGATTCGTGTTTCATAGTCTTTTACTCTTCTTCTAATTCTCTTTATATTTCATCCATTTTATCTCTTATGTCTTTAAATAAATAATAAAGCGTTATATTATACATATAAAAAGAAGTTGCGGTGCTAACTATGAAAAGAAAATAGAGTATATGCCATTATATACAACAAAAAATACTTTGCAAAAAAAAAAACAATAAATGCGTTCTATCATTTTTCGTCAAAGAAAAGAAAAGAAAAGAAATGTAAGAAACGAAGAGAGAAATACTTTTGTTAAACTTTCGCATAATAACCGTACGAAAGCTCGCGTCGTGATATATATTGCTCGCGCAGATATTCATGAAAAAACAAGAACATTTTCTTCTACTTCTTCTTCTCCTCCTTCTTCTTTTCAAAATGTAGCCACTTTGCGCGAGATAAACGTGAGCCTTCATTTATGCGAAAGTTATATACACCGACTGAGTTTTACATGTACAAATGTTAATCGTATAAACAGTCCCTTTTGTTTATTTTCAACCTTCACTCTTTATAATACACTTTTTTTTTTTTAAGAGAGAACGAGCAGCGTAACACGATAAGAAAAGAATACGCTATATAAGAAAAAAGGAAAAAGATAAAAAAGCAAATAAAAATACAAAAATCAAAGCGTAATCTATTTTTCATTGAGTTTTCTTTCGCATTAAGCGAAAACGTTTAAAATGTGTTAACATTTATATATATATATATATATATATATATATATATATATATGTATATGTATATACATACACACATATATATGTATATGTATATGTATATGTATATGTATATGTATATGTATATGTATACATACATATAAATATGATAATTGTCAAATATTAAATGGTAAAAAGAAACACAAAAGAAGGAGAAAAAAGATAAGAAAAATCTTCAATTTGCTTTACACTTAACTCATATTTATAGAAATAGTTTTATCGATAGTTGTTTATTGAACTAAAAATTTACTTGTGTATCAATGAAATGCGATTAAAATGTTGATATTACATTTGTTCAAATGCGAACAACGTTATAACAGATGTGTTATTTTATTTTTATATACCCTGTGACCCGAAAAAAAATCTTTATCATTTTCCAAACATCTTTCATATTTTGTCGAATAAACATTTGAAACGTCATTATTTTTTAACCTTATAAATTACGTCATAAAGTCTATATATTAAGTTCTCTAAACATTATTACGTACATTTAACGAAAGAAAAACAATTGCAATTTTACAATGACTTTTCTTGTAACATGAATTTAATCCGTATAATATTAAACGTAATAATTTAATCGATAAAATATTAACACAAGTTAATAGTTAATACAAAAATATATATTTCGCGTATATCTAATAATATTATATTATACAGTTAGATTAGAAAAAAGGCCTAAAAAATCGCGATACAAACGATATCATACTCCGTTTGACAAAGAACTTTGTTCGTTATGCGCATGTGCGACATTTCTTAAAAAGTTGACAATATGTTCTAACCTATTCTTACGTTTATCTACAATGATCGTATTTAGTTTCATATTTAACCGCTTGTGTGGATAAAGTAACTTTTTCTATCACTTCATCGATGACTGATAATATAGTCTCATTACATATATATAATATAACACTTCGTAAAATATAACACTTATAAAGATTTTTATTTATTGTTGATAAAATACTTATTTACCTGCAGTAGTAACACGTTGATCTTTCTTATCGATGTTATTATTTCGTATATCATGAATATTGCACGATAATTAAATTATATGCACAAAGTACTTAATTACGAATATTTAAAAAATTGGGTTTTCAAATCTGAATATATTTTCTAAAAGAAAAGCAGTATTAACACATTATAAATTGATTATTGACAAGTCAAGTAGATAGATTAACGAATGAGATTTGTTATTTTGTTACAAAACATCGTCATAAACAGAAAAACGTGTAATTAATAAATCGTTCTTACTTCTTTTATTACTCGTTCGTAAAACTGTTGAATTGTTATTTTATCAATTATGGTAAAAATCTGTCATCGAATTCTTTATTGATTATGCCTCTTGAATTACATTCATTACTCACAATTATAGACATTAAAGAGTATTATATAGGAAAAAGGAAACGATTAGTTTCGAAAGAAATAAAAAATTTTACTACGTAAAACAAATGAGTTTCCAACTTAAAAACTATTTCAGAACGGACCAATCATCAATAAGCAAATATATATATAGATGGCGCTGTAACACTATAGATTTTAGAACATGACATTTCAAAGTTGTTCGTGACTTGTAGTAAATATGGCGCTTTTCGGTGGTAATGTTTGTTCTACTCCCGCACCTTTTTGGCAAAATGGTCCAACGCCGGGCTGTTTTTATGATTTTCCTGGCAGTACCATGCAGTCAGTCGATCACGGAATGCGTCAAAGATCACAGTGAGTTTTATTTCGTTTTTATAAAATTTCAAGGAACTATACTAGATATAACCTATAAATCACGTTAGGTAGAATTTATTTGGTTTATATATTTAAAGTGCAGTATTACTTTATAACTTATTCTCTTTAACATAATAATAATAAAAATGTTATTTATAATATAGTATGATGTAGTTCAAAAATAAATTATAACTTAAAAGTAATTATGAAAAATAATTTGTAGTACAGTTGATATGTATTTGTACAGAGCACCTATGACAACTGGAACATCAGTAATTGGCATACAATTTAAAGATGGAGTTATTATTGCTGCCGATATCCTAGCATCTTATGGTTCATTAGCTAGATATAGAAATTGTGAACGTATCATGAAAGTCAATGATAATATTCTTCTTGGTGCTAGCGGTGATTATGCAGATTTTCAGTGCATCAAAAGTAACATTGAAAAGAAAATGTAAGTTATACAATTATTAAGAATATCATCAATTTCAAAAATATAATTGTATTTTAATACTGTTTTTAGTCTAGATGAACAATGTTTAGATGATGGATTTTCTTTAAAACCTAAAGCACTTTATTGTTGGTTAACTCGTGTGATGTATAACAGACGATCAAGTTATGATCCATTTTGGAACAATTTTGTAATTGCAGGTTTACATGATGGAAAACCGTAAATATTTCTTGTTAATTTATAAATTTATATATGGTATTATGAATAAGTAGGCAATATATCTGTATATATTTTATCAGGTTTTTAGGTACAGTAGATAAACTTGGAACTGCTTACATTGATCCAGTAATTGCAACTGGTTATGGTGCCTATATGGCAACACCTTTATTGCGGAAAGCATATGAAGAAAACAGTGAAATGACTAAAGAAGAAGCAAAAGAACTTCTTTACAAAGCTATGCAAGTTCTTTTTTACAGAGACGCTCGTTCTTTTCCTAAGGTAATTTAATTAGTAAAAAATTAAAAAATTAAACTACTGCTATATTTATCGATATATGGTATCCTTTTTTCTTCTAGTATTATCTTGGTGTGATTACTAAAGATGAAGGTGTGGAGATTGAAGGTCCATTAACATTAGACAGTAACTGGGAAGCAGCTGTTCTAACCAAATAAATATCAAATCTTGGATTTAAAATATTTCAAAATAATTTTATTAAATAAAATTTAATTATATAATCAAAGACAATTTATTCTACAGCATAGCTTGTTTTGAATTATATAAAGTTTTACTTTCTACCAACTTTATAAATATCAGTAACTATTTTGTCATTATTTCACAACCATTATCAGTTATCAAAATGGTATGTTCCACTTGTGCAGTTCTAGCATCATCTACTGTTACAGCTGTCCAACCATCCTCTAAAATTTCTACCTCTTTTCCACCTTGAGTCAGAATTGGCTCTATAGTAAATGTCATACCTGGCTGCATTCTTTCAGGAGATTCGTGCGCTAAATTCAATAAAAAATATTTCATTCCAATATTTATGTATATAAATATTAAATTATTTGTGCGAATATACCAAAATGTAAGATGTCTGGTGGCCCATGAAAATAAGTTCCTATGCCATGTCCAGCAAATGCAGGAATTACATTAAATCCATGCTTATTTGCTATTTCTTCCACAATATTACCTAAAATACTTTATTATAATATTTTGATATAACTATAAAAAAAAAAGAAATATTACCACATACCTATATTACAAAATTTTTCATTTGGTTTACAAATTTTTATTGCACTTTGAAGGCAAAGTTCAGTCACCTGTATTAATCTTTTACCCTCAGCATCACTTTCTCCGACTTCAAATGTTTTTGAACAATCTCCATGATAGCCATTTAGATAAACCTAAATTTATAACATTTAATGAAAAAAGAATTATAACAAACTACATAACAAGAGTTAAATTTAAATAATATGATGATACGTACAGTCACATCTACATTAATTATGTCTCCACATTTTAATGGACGATCATCTGGGATACCATGACATGCAACGTTATTAATACTAGTACATATAGATTTTGGAAATCCTCGATAATTAAGCGGACTAGGGTATGCTCCATTATTTACGATCATTTCATGAATCATTTCATCTAGTTGATCTGTAGTGACACCAGGCTAAGAATTATGATTATTTTTAATATTGATAAAGTCAGATTATTATTTATATTGATATGGCATATATAAAATATATAATCTTTACTTTTACCTTAATATATTGTTCTGCCTGAGTAAGAACATATTGTGCAAGTTCACAACTTTCTCTCATACATTCTATTTGATTTTGATCTTTAATCTCTGGTCTTATTGGTCCTTGTTGTGGAATTTTAGTTGAACTATAAGATGGCTTAGGAATATATGATGGCACGTGTCTTCTTTCAGAAACATGCCATGGTTCTACAACTTCATATTTACCAAATGAATTATTTACAATTTTTGGCTTTAATTCTTTTTCCTTTCAAAAATAATTAATAATTTAATCAATACATGTAATTTATAAAAAATAATTGATTTGGTATACGTACGTGCGATTTGTATCGGAAGAAATTCTTGACAAAACTTTGAAATAAATATTTTTTAATATTCATATTAATTCTTCGTAATTTGATAAAATGTAAAAAATAGATACATTTAAAAATTATTCATGATTATTCATGATCTATTGTAGAATTCAAAATCTAAAATTATAAGATTCTCGTATGCAAGAGGTTATGTTTACCAAGCATTAAACGTTAAAATTGTCCTCCACCTTTCGTCCGTAGTATATAAAACTTCGACGATAGATATAGACAAAATATAAACAGAAACAGAATAGAGGAACACTGCCTGCTTATTGTAACGATGTATAAACTTGTAGAGATAATATAAGAGATGTCAGTTATGCCTCTCTTAACCTAACTCAACAATCAAGTGAATATGTGAATTTTTATGTGAATTATTATAGTACAAAAGTAAAAAATCCATATTATATTTTTCCGAAGATAGAATAATTGAAAAATATTTGTTAATTATACAAACTTTATATTTTTTATTTATAGTTAAACTTATACAAATAGTTAAAGTGTAATTAAGGATATTACACATTAGCTGGATATTACTTACGACGGACTGTATAAAATATATTTTATATCATAAGTAGAATAGAAGATATTGTAACTAACCTAAGTAGCATAAATAAGAATAAATAAGAATTAATAAAAATAAATGAGTCCCCACTTACGGATAGATCCTTGCAACATTGGCAGCTTCAATCATCATTATTACTAAGCACGATCGTGCTTTCAAATTTCAAACGATAAAACGAAATCCACGATAGGACGTTCTAAACAGTATATTTATATTAGTAAGCACACAAAATGAAATTGCATACTTTTGCAATTTTATTCTGTCTGTTTTTATAATTTATTTTATACACTCTATGTTTAATTGTTTAGGTATTTGATAATGACGAACTTGATATTATAAAAAGTAATCTAGAATTAGATTAAAACTATATTAAATAATAAGATTATATATAATTAACTCGAATAAAATTAGATAAAATTATATAATATCATTTCTTAGAGAAACATACCGTAAATGTTCAAATTCAAATGATTTCGAACGGTATAATTTTTTTCTTTATGATATTTTTATTAGTAAACGTTCAACGTTTTCATTATCAAATATTTAAAAATTAATCCTAAAAAAGAAGATACATTCTTTAATTATCCGATTTATTAATAAATTACTTTTTGACTTCTGAAATAGAAAGAAGAAAATTACATCGCGGGATTACTGTCGCGGGAATCTATATTTCTTTGACGGGGACTTATATTAGGTATCTTAATATTAAACTAATTTATTATCATAATAAAACGATCGATAACAATTTTCAATAATTTCATTTACAATTAGATATTATATTCTATGCTATTTTTCAATAAAATATTAAGAGAAATTAATACGTTTTTTAAATTTGTAATATATCTAAAGTGACGCAATGCGCATGCGCCGCGCAATTTGTTTAACCATGTTCACAGTATAGATGACGCCATTACTGTTCAGTTCGTATCAGAGAGAGAAGGGGTCCGTATCGTCCTCGTTAATTACAGGTAATTAGTACATTTTTTTCTAAAATATTCCTTCTTCCTATATATCAATCGATAGGTAAACACATGATTTCCATGAGGCCGCGTTCGCAAGTCTAAGCATCATCGCGTTAAAAAGATATTCGTGAAAATAAAATCAGTCTCTTGTAGATCCCCTTGGGAGCTTTTGCCTCGTACTTTTTCTTCAATTTTCTTGTTTTATTTTCACGATATTGATACTTCTCTCGCTTTTTAATGATACTCTGATCAATAATTTTACATTAATAGTTATGATTGATTAATATTTTGTATTAAATTCGATTTTCATATATGATATACACACAGAGCGAGAGAGAGAGAGAGAGAGAGGTTACATCATACCTTATATATATATATATATTCGTACACGATATATACAATAATTGTACACACATACACACAGCACACATCTATGAATATTCCCTACACATATTACACACAACTTTTAATCTTGCTTGTGTAATATGATCTTACTTTTTTCAGATTCTCAAGAATTTCCCGAGTTATAAACAAAGCGTCAAATATTCCAGTGTTATATCTCCTTCGATACATATAGGTAAGCTTATTTTCTTTTAATCATATAGCGTGGCTTAATAGAAAGAGATAGATACATACACGTGGAAGTCACATTAGGTTGTGTATTTCCAAAAAATTCTTCGATCGATATCAAAACAAAAACAGTCGAGCGTTCGTTCTTTTGTGGCCTTGAGAGAGATCTTTATTATTATTTTATATAACATTTGGACGAATACATACGACAACAGATTAATTTTATATTAATTACGTATTTTATTACAGAACTTTTCTATTCTAATTTTATCACGATTACTTTAATATTACAGAAATTTTATTATTTCATAGGATTGTATAAGAATTCGTATACTTTTTAGATTATTTGTCATCGAATTTATTTTAGAATTATTGCATATTACGATAGAATTTATCTTAGATTTTTATTAACAATTGGGTCTCCGTATGCAGTTATCTCCAATTAGTGAAATCTGAGCAATAGGTATTATTTAAGTTTGTATCATAAAATACAAAACAAGCAATATCGAGCAAATGACTGCATACTTTGATACATTGAAAAAATACTTAGCTTTTAATAATTTCAATTTTCATAATGTATTAAATTATTTTTTAGTAAAACGCACTGAAAAATTGTAATTTCTTTATTATTTTTATTTGTTCTTGATTATTTTCATTTACTCTTATTTATTTTTATTAACGCTTTTCAGATTCAATATTATCTTATGTTCACTTTTCTATTCTACTTATGTACTATTATATACGCATATTTTTAAATTAAAAATCTCTTTTTAAATACGTGTAATGAGCTCCTTAATAAAGAGAGAAAGATAGCATATAAATAATAGCTTTGAAGTATCCCCACCAGTTGCCTAATAATTCTTGGAAATGAGTCTCCGGCAAGCAACAAAAGAAAAAGCAATCGTACGTGATAATATTCTATTATAGGTATATCTATATACATGTATTTGTATACGCTACACTGTACGTAGTATTTGGGAACTATCGACAATAGGCACATGTAAACAATCAAAGGACAATCAAGAAGACGAGTTTCTTAGTTCACATTTCTACACAGTTTTCGTTTGTATCAACAGCCGTCCAGACGTGTTCAGACTTGTTCCTGCTTCTTCAATTTTGGTTCGTCTAATTTCTCATTTATATTATATATAATATTTTATAAGCTTCATTTAATCCTTTACAGCTTATTAATCTTATTTTATATCATATTAGATTTCGATATATAATATAGCATTTATATGTTGAATACGCAAATCATTTACGTGCGTAAACTTATTCTCTATTAATAATAGTTTGAATATTTTCAAATTATTATTGATCATATTAACCAATATAATATACCACCATTGAATTTGAAATTTTTATTTAATTTTAATTAATATAAAAAATTAGATGTTAATTCTAACAAACTATCTATTGTGTTATACGATTTCATGTGTTCTGTTGTAGTCTTATTATATATGCTTTATTATATTCAGAACTTTTATTATATAATATTTTATATCTCTTTTAAGAAATTTATATATGGATCTCCATACGCAGCTACCTCCTTGTGGTGGGATCCGGAAATCGGTATTGCGAACGTTCGTATATTTTATATTATACAACGTACGCACTACCGGGCCAAAGGCTGACGTTCGGTGTATTAGGAAATAATTTTGATTAAATACTAATTTATTAAAAATTTGTTGAAATGTATTTTACATTAAATTTAAAGAATATTCAGAAACACCGAGAATAATGAAAATGTAATTAAAGTATAATAAAAGTTAAATTAAAATAAAATAAAATTTCAAGATGCGTTTAATCGTTTAATTAATATTATAAATATTATAATTTCAATTTTACTGTTCCTTGTCTAGTTTTACTTTAATGCTATATCTATTTTGATTTATAGGTATCCACGCAATTAGTATACTTCTGTGAACATATCCCTATCGCCATTATATCTATTTTTATACGATAGATACAACGCGATTTTAATCGTTTGCTTTTACATATTCATTTATTTTAATACATCTTTCTAGTTTTGCATCTTTTGAATAGTATTTTCTTTTTCCTTTTTTTATTATTATTATAACATACAAAAGATGTAATATAAGTTCATAATTTTAGATCATATAATTTGTATATGATATATGATATATGATATTTAATATTTAATATTTAATATTTAATTTAATATTATTTTAATATTTATTTTAATATTCAATATATAATATATAATTTTTAATATGATATAAATTGTAGAAGTAAACGCCACAGCTTGCTTTAACAATTTTTATTCAACAGGTCTTCAGTTGTAGATCGCGCGCAATGCGGTCTTAGAGTCAGTGCTTGTGCGAAATAGTTTGATTGTTTTGCAACCAAATAGGTTGCTTTAAAAATAAAATAAAATAAAATCGCGAATTAGAGTCAGTGTTGTTCGCCGTCGAATTTCTCGGTCGCGTTAGTAAATCTAAAAAACAAGAATTTATATCATATTCTTGTTAAAATCATATGTTCGCCGCGTTGTTAGAATCATTAACACACTTTCGGCCTATTCGGGAGAAGAGGATTGCGTTGCGATAAATATTGTAATGGTCGAAAGTGTGAATTTAAAAATTCATCCTCTTCATCTTTATCGACGATTGTAAAGCTTCGTTTGGATACAATTACATGTAAGTATATTTCTATCTTCCAATCGTAACTTGTTGATCGTATAAATCATATATATTTTTTTAATCATTTTTATTCATTCACAAATATATTGGTTCGCTATGCAACATATAATTAATCTTTTCTGTACTTTTTTTGTAATACAGATTCATCGATTCAACAATAATTTCAACCAACTTCACGACATCATTCGACCTACTACGAGGGGGACGAGTGTTTTGGAGCCATCGCAGAACTTCTTAAGTAGTAAGTGAAAAAATTTAAAGTTCCTCTGGTGCCCATCATGCCGAGGATGAAAGGTCCTTATCGGCACGGGTTACTAGTTGTATTCGTAGACGTCCCATGTCCGAAACGAGCAAAAGTGTCCGTGATTAAAATCTTTGATTTTATTCACGAGTGGTCCCCTATACGTGTAGTTAGTTATTTTCTTATGAATATTTTAGTATTATTATTATTATTATATATAGCTCAGGCCAGGGTCTTCTTGTTTCAAAGTCGTTTAATTTACAGTGCTGTTTATTAGCACTTTTTTCTCTTCGTTTTTGCTCGCGATATTAGTAATGAAATCGGGCATTAATTTACCCGATTTCGTATAAAGCATATAACGTGGTCTACGTTACATGCATTGCTTCGTACTTAGTCCATTTAATCGCGATTTACTTCGATATTTCAAAATATCGATTTACCAACAAATGAGCAAGAAGACAAACCCTTTCCGCGACGGATAGATTCTGTCAGTTAAATGGTGGATTATAATCCCGTTCTTTCATTAGAACAGCCATTTGATGAAAGGAGTCGTCCGAGGTTTTTTATTAAAATTATATATTTTTTAATAATGAAATTTCATAACTGCATAATGCGTATGCATATATACGAGCTATGTGCATATTTCATCCCTCCATGTCAACGACTGCCTACCGCGGGTCGCTCAAAGGCCCTTAAGCGGTGCGTACAGGTGGGGTTGCAAAACTATTTTTGCAACTTATTATTTTTTTACCACTTTTAGTGGTAAAACCCATATGTGGTGGTCACACTCATATGTGGTGACCGCCTACCATCATCCATCCTTGCTTGAGCTCTTGCTAATAAGACGTGCAAAGAGACTCTAGAGTCACAGTCCGCTTAGTTTTTTTTATATATATATTTTTATATATTTTTTTATATATATATATTATAAATTAATCATTTTTTAGCTCAGGATTTTCAGCACTAATATACTAATACCCCTTTCTCCCCCATGCTTTCTGCGTTCTCATCTATGCGTTTAACCCAGGTGTTACTCGTATAGGTGAGAAACAGTCAGTGTGGATTTAGTTTTAAGTTTCCTTTTCAGCGGCTGTCATTGTGCTGGTGATTGCACGGTGTACCTTGCACTTGTGTGTGCGTTTTAGGAAGTGCATTGTACATCGTTTCGCGATAACTTTTAAATAAATATATTATATATCTAATATATAATTATATTAATATCGGTTTGCATAGTAGTTACCACATTTTTGTGGAAAATTTTAAATACTCGTATATATTACTAGTATTTATATATATATACTAGTATATACTAGTATTTTTGCTTTAGTCATATATGCAATAATCATTAGCCTTGGCAGTCGATTTCAGCAAATGGTACGTACTCCTATATATATTAGAAAAAATACGTGGTTGAACTAGGGTGTCGGAGGTGCCCCGGGGCATGCTCTCTAGTGTAGGCTTTTGCACCCTGGTGGAGTGTGAGAGAACCGTGGAGTGTATGTGTTGGTGTGAATGTTTGCACTTTTTAAATATAGGTCATAGGCAGGCAGGTAGCATACTTTTCTGAGTGAATGTTTCAATTAATTTTAAGTAGGTAGGGACCGGGTAAGGATCCGATTCCCACTCAGGAGTGGGAAGTCCTTTCTCCGGGGATTTGTGAAGTTTCAGCAAATTTTACAATTTTTCAGCATGGCTGAACTTTATTCTTATATATCTTCTTTTTTTTTTAATTTTTTTTTCTTAGATTTTTTGCTGACACTTTGCATCATACGATATATCAGTATCAAACAGTTCGAAAAACTTTGCACCCAATGAGAACATCAGATACATCCCATATCTTGTGAACTTAGCAAAGAGTTTTGAATTTGTTCGATACTTAGTTTTAAATTAATTCTTGCACTTCGCGATTCTTAAGATATTTACTATCTATATATTTCTTATTTAGAAATAGAATATATCTGCATAAGTAAAATGAAAGTATTACAGTTCTTGTGATCTTGACATTTTACCGAAACTATATTCATCTTTTAAGTGCAACGAGTTAATATTAGTTTGTAATAGGTTCATCGACCAGAACGAATATAATGTCTGCTGGAGCATTCGATTAAATGTGCCTGTGTTATTGTGTACGGTTGATGGATTCTTTGAGTCCATTAATCGTCCACAGGCTAGGATAGCTTTACGGTTTAGTTCGAATATTTATATACGAATATTGTATTTTTATTATTATTTTTTTTTAATCGATTAAATAAATAAATAAAGATCGTTAGAAAATCGAGACGCACCTAGGCAGAGTAGAAAACGCAGTTGAGAATACGTGTTGGGACTCGTCAGTGCCGTTTGGGGTGATTCATTCGCGAATTTTGCCATACTACAGTGGTTATACTATTTAGAAGAGATCGATACTTTACGTCGCAAGCGCTTACTGCTCGTTAAGTTAAGAAAAAAAAAAAAAAAAGAAAAAAAGAAAAAGACAGAACAAACCTGCGTGCGAAAATGTGTTTTCACTTCCCAAATCCTTAGCTTGCGACTATTGCGTCTCGTTCAATGCATGCGTTTACACGAGTGGTTTGAGTCTTGTTGCGTAAAGTGAGATCAGGTCGGGATTAGGTCGGTTTAGCTTAGGGACGATTTCATTCTTATAGTAGCAACCACTGCAGTATGTCAATCTTTGTGGGTGCGTTGCTTCGAACGGTAGGGCGTTTTTTGATACGTAAACTTATCTTGCGTCGCACGTAAGGAATGCTCCAATGCAGTGGTTAGGGCACGAAGCAAGAAGAGGCTATGTGCTGAAGAGGCCCCCACATATTGTGGCTCAAGAGGGCAACTATCGACTACAAGTCATTTTTCAAAGGTGGTCGGTATGACAAACCCTTCGTTAATGGCTTGTAGTCTTATTAAAATCCCTTTTATCCTTTACCACGTTGACACTTATGCTCGTAGTAGTTTGTTCCTGGATGGAGATGATGGACCATACCATCTCCTTGCTACGATATTCCGCACTCGCGTTCGTGAAAACTTAGGAATTTTGCGATTAGAGTCAAGCTTTTGCAGTCAATTATTAATTAATAGTCATTGCAATTTTTTCTTAAAGTCGAGCCATTGTATTTTTTAAAAGTAGAGTCAATTTTTCATTTCAGAGTAGAATCAAGCCCTTTGCATTTTCTATTTTTATTTTTATTTTTTTTCTAATTAAAGTCAAGCCCTCCCTCTTTTCATTTTAAATTAAAGTCGAGTCCTTGCATTTTTCTTTTTAAATTAAAGTCGAGTCATTGCATTTTCTGTTTCAAATTAAAGTCGAGTCCTTGCATTTTTCTTCTTAAATTAAAGTCGAGTCCTTACATTTTTTCTTTTTAAATTAAAGTCGAGTCCTTGCATTTTAAAGTTTTAAAATAGAGTCTTCTTGAAGTAGATTTTTAGTTATAAAAATAGAGTCACGCTCGTTAAATATTGTGTGGACGTCCGTGGCCTGCAGCAGCATTGCACTCAGGAGTGCATTTGGATACCCAAGCATGTTGATTTTTAATTCAGAATAATCATATTTTAATCATATTTTTTTATGTTCATAATGTCATAATGCGTATGTATATATACGAGATATATGCATATTTCAATGTCAACACAGCTCTACCACGAGTTGCAAAATGACTCTTATGTGGTAATCATTATCGTTATCATCTCCATCCTCACCCTCATTATCTTTTAGCAATATAATTCTGATTATTCTGATTAATCTGATTAATCTAATTATTCTGATTATTCTATTTATTTTGGTTATTCTGATTAAAAATCTACAAGACTTGATGACGAATTGAAATACCTGCATTTAGGAATGAAGATGAATATATGAAACAGCAGCCAGCACTCAGTAGTGCATATTAAAATATGCCAAGGATATACATTTTTATTCCAAAATTATTAACAAATGAATATGAGATGAAGGACTTAATAAATATATATAAAAGAGAGAGAAAGAGGAGGGAGTGTTTTTATTATATATACGAAAGTTTCATAAGAAAATATAATGAATAACACAAAGATTATTAATAAATGTTTATACATATTTGAAAGAAATATAAATATTTTTTGGAATAAAAAGGTATAAGTCTTGGTATATAAATGAAACGAATAAAATGGTTTGCCTGCACTCAGGAGTGCATATGAAAGGTTCATAGTAAGTACATGATTGCATTCAGGAATGCAAATGAACAAATTATAGTAAGGATATACATTTCACATTCGGAATAATCAAAGATGAATGAATGCACTAATAAGGATACTTAATGCAGAAATATATAAATACGTCGAACTCTGGTGATATTTTTTTCAATATACGATATTAAATTTGTTTAACAATAAATAAATGAAATTTAATTTTATTCCATATATAATAGTTGAATGATATTTAAATGATGCAAATGAATTAAAAGAAAATTTGAATTATTCCGATAAGATATGTATAAGTTTTGCTAGATAAATGAAGCGACATAAATGGCAGCCAGCACTCAGGAGTGCATATTAAAATATGTCAAGGGTATACATATTTATCCCAAAATTATCAATAAATAAAGATAAGATGAAAGACTTAATAAGTATATGTGAGAAGGAGAGAGAGAGAGAGAGAGAGAGAGAGAGAGAGAGAGAGAAAGAGGCAGTATTTTTATTATATATCTATTATATATATGAAAGTTTCATAAGAAATATTAAGAAGATTATTAATGAATGATACAAAAATTATTAACAAATATTTATACGTATTTAAGAGAAGTATGAATATTTTTTGGAATAAAAATGCATAAGTCTTGGCATATAAATGAAGCGATTGAATGGCTTGCCTGCACTCAGGAGTGCATATACAATAATTTCGCAGTAAGTACATACCTGCATTCAGGAATGCAGATGAACATATTATAGTAAGGATATGTATTTCTCATTCAGAATGATCAAAAATACATGAATGAAAATGCACATATGAATGTATTATATAATAAGTATGTAAAGTATTCCTACCTCAAAGTATTCCTTTAAAGTTACTTAGTAATAAATCAAAAATATTTTATATTCTTCCTAATATAATAATTTATTTATATTTGAGTACTGTGCAAATAAACGAAAAGAAATTTTGAATCATTTTGATTAGAAATGTATAAGTCTTGCTAAGCGAGCGATATGATATAAAAATAACAGCCTAGCACTCAGGAGTGCATAAAATATTTCAAGGATATACATTCTTATTCCAAAATTATCAACACATGAATATGAAATGACAGAATTAATAAGTATATACATAAGAGAGAGAGGGAGAGAGAGAAAAATGGAACTTTTATTATGTATATGAAAGTTTTGTAAGAAATATTAAGAAGATATAATGAATGATATAAAGATTATTAGCAAATGTTTATACATATTTGAAAGAAATATGATTATTTTTTGGAATAAAAGTGCATAAGTCTTGGTATATAAATGAAGCGAATGAAAAGGCTGTTCCACACTTAGGAGTGTGAGCGAAAATAGTTCAGGGACAGGTTTGCATTCAGGAATGCACCTGGGATACTCAAGCATGTAGATTTTCATTTCAGGATAATTAAAAATTTTTTATATGATTATTAGTAAATCAATAATCTTTTCTTTATCTTTTTTATCTACATTCACTTTTGATGATCATATATTCATATATATATACTTTATCCAATGCCAACATAGTTTTTTTTACAAGTTGTAAAAGGACTCATTTATTGTAAGAGTCATTTTACAAATCTTGTATAAATATAATCATCATTTTATATAGATTCTAATTATTCTGATTAAAAATCTACAAGATTTGATGTAGTTAGGGAAGTTAGGATCTGTTAAGGCAAGCAGTGACGATAAAATAAATTAATAAGAATAATATGCAACAATGTATTAAAACTATATTTTGCCTTTAATATGTGTAATATTTTCATATATAAATTTTATATATAATCTTATTTTTCTCTTTCAGATTTAATATTTCATTACTATTTTATATGAAATATACAAAGTACATGATTTGAAAATTGTGAAATTATATTACTATATTTTTTATAATTTAATAGATAAAAAAAGTGTCGTACATATAAACGATGTAATATGTACATCAGACATTTCGCGTTATTATAAACGTAATGATGTAAGATATATGTAATATATCGATTAAATATAGATCTGCTCTCGTTATGGATATGTTTATGGCGGTATACAAAATTGTGTATGCATTTTATAATACGACACAAGGTGCAGTATACTTTTACTCTTCCTTTTACTCTTTTTTTTTTTTTTTTTTACGCGACCTAATTCTTAAATATTGTGAAATATTGACAATTCTTTCCCTTTTTTTCATAACGTGTCTTGAATGATTTACATTATGTATCTTAATTGTATTAAGCAATTGATAATTTATTATGCAATTATATCTTTATATGTGTTTTTATATATTTATATATTATTCTATTTATTTCTATATCATTCTATATATTTTTATGTATATTTATATACTTGTACATAACATGCACTCATAATTTCATATTTTTATTTAAATGTAAAACATGTTTACTAATACATCGAGAATTCGATATATTCAGTGCCAATTTTATGGCCATTTTAATACTTTTTTTTTTTTTTTCTTTTATTTCAGCATTACAATCTATGGTGAAATATATACGTATATAATTTGTTACTTATTAAATTATCAGAATTATGAAAATATTTGCCCATAGATTGTAGATACAAATTTTGTCTTTCCACACATGCCCTTTTATATGGTTTTCTGTTACAGAGAGATGTCGTTTTCATGTTTCAAGATTAAATATTGCAAAATATCCTTTTATATATCAGTGGGCATTAACAACACCGTTGAAATTTCAAAATTTGTCATATAATCATAATATATGACATAAAAATAAATTGACAAAGATTATGAATAGATTATCTAAAATAGATTTATGTTTCAGGTTTTTCAGATCCTCTAGTTAACAAACAGTCAAAGCAAGATAATAATGTGGATTAATTATTGATAACTATAATGAAGAATTGGAATTATAAAAAACAAAAAGCAATGAAGGATTTATTGTTTGCAATTATTTTTTTTTTTTTATTCATTTGAAATATTTAAAAATTTTTTAATCGATTTGATTTTTGTTTCAGGGAATATCGTGTAAATGGACAAGATTGAATTCGATTCTTCGTTGGTTGTTCCTTTTCTGTTGGTTGTTTTTTCCATGTGTGCGTGCGCGTGTAAAATAAATCTTATTCCAATATGTTTTATTTTCAGAAACTAATGAAATGATAAAGTTCTTATATCCACAGGTTGTTTGTTCATTGTATAAAGTTCGCATCTTTTTCGATTGCTTCTTTTTTTTTTTTTTAATTATGAAATGTTTTTTATATTTTATGTTCACAGATGACTGCTGATTTATTATACAAAACCCGCACGTTTTTTTGGATTGCCTCCTATTTTTAATTATGAAATGATTTAGATGTTTTATGTTCACAGATGACTGCTGATTTCTGGTATGAAGTTCCCACATTATTTCGATCGCTTCTTCTCTAATTATGAAATGTTTTAGATGTTTTATGTTTATAGGTGACTGCTGATTTATTACATAAATCTTACGTATTATTTTTAGAACTTCTTGCTTAATTGTCAAAATATTTAAATGTTTTATGTTTATTATTTACAGGGGTCTGATTTATTGTATAATAGTATTATGTATTCTCATTATCAAATAATAAAATACTTAAATAATCTTTATATAATGTTTATAGGCTATGTGCATAGTAATCATTAATGTGTTTTATTTTTAGTTTCATCATATTTCCTCGCGTTTATCGGGTAGGTAGGTCGATATCAAACGAATTCTTAAATTTTCGTCTAATCTTAATTGATTAGACAAAAATTTAGATTTGTTTCGCGATTGATTTTGTTTTTTCCAAATTATAATAATTATTATTCAATATATAATACTATATAATTGATTTGAAAATATTCTATATAATTGATTTTAAAATATTTGGCATTAGTAGTAGAGTCATAGCCCGCGGGTCTCCGTATGCAGCAACCTCCAAGTGGTGAGACCTGGAAATCGATATTACTTGCGATATATGATAAATGTAAATAACGCAAGTACTGTCGAGCTAATGGCTGCATTTATATTCAATCAAAATTTATTATGTTCTATAATGATTTTTTCCATTTTTCCTTATTGTCCATTTCTTATGTATCAATGGAAATATAGATAGATTATTTTATTATTTAATATATTCATTATTATATCTTTTTTCTGTTTTTTGCAAGATGCATGTGAATCTTCCGTGTATGTTAATAATAATATCTTTAAAAATAAATCTCCTTTCTGATTGCCTTATTTTCTAAGTCTGCATTAGCAAACAAATAATATTATAAAATAAAAAGAAATAATCAACGATATGTATCCTTTAATAATAATACATATTATTATATTACCTGAACTATCATAGTATCGATTATGCAATTGATTGATTATTTTTAATCAAGACTTGATCCTTTGAACTCATGCCGATTGATAACTTCCGTCTTCGATATAATGGAATAAATGGAGGAACTTAAAAATTCATTTACTATTTAACAAGTTCAGAATACAAAAGAAAACTAATTCACAACGACAGTGATAATGAAAAATATAAGAAATGCTGTGTACTACTACTTTTATTGCATATAAAAATTTCTGTCATGCACTAACTTAATTGTTAAAATATGCTTGAGAAAACTATAACTAACACAAACTTATAGATCGGTACAGTAGGTGCATAATGGAGACAGTGTTTCCCTATTGCACTTTTAGTTCATATTTTGTCCATACTTGATGTAGTCGCATACGTTACGAGCGAAAGCTGGTGAATAGACTTCAGAATTTCGGAAAAAAGAGGGGATAATGAGTTTAAGAAAACTGCGTCTATAGGAATGCCAAAAACACACAACAATCTTAATATATAACTGGATCTAATGAAGAAAAACCACTTTTACTAACCAGAGAAACTTATTGTAAGTTTACATGATACATTTTAACCATATCAATAATTATAGTGTTCACACAATTCGTTTTTTCACCGTATACACACCCTCCTTTTGCAATTTTCTTATGTTTACTTTTCCTTTGTTTACATGAAAAAGTACTAGCCAAGATCAACGTTATATCTATCGATAAAACAATCGAGTTGTCTGAATGTTATCATTACGATATATACGGTTTCTATTGACCAAAACCGAGTGTCAAAAATTGGCGAATTCGTAATTTTACCATATATAGTTAACAACAGTATTATATGAAAAAATATATATAAAATATATGTGTCATTGTATAAAACAGTAAAATAATTGAATAGGAAAAAAAAACCGATTCGGTTTTTTTAACGTGTTATATGAACGAGCTCTTAGAAAGCTGGATTTGTTAAAATATTTCACAAAGAGATTATAATCCTTCTTCTATATAATCTATATGATAAAAATATTTAAAAAAATTTGTCTACTGCTATTCATGTAATCCAATATGTTGATATGACATTGCGATGTATACTAAATCATCATCTATAGATACAGAAAAGTAAATATCGAAAAAACTATTATCATCATTCAATATCCATTTGATAGTATTCTCTATGCAAACTTGTACCCAAGGAATATATCATCTACAGATATTTAAAGACTCAAGGTATTAAAAAAAAAAAAAAATTAATGATAAGAACGAGTACTTATATGTTTCTTTTTCAACGAAAAATATGGTCAAATAAAGGAGTAATTATTAAATGTATATTTTCTAAAGTATATTTCGCAATATTACAGATTTAATATATTATCAATATAAATGATGGAGACAACCACACTCAGCACCCGGCGTCTATACAATATGTTTAATTATTCTCAATATTTAGCCGAAGTGAATAACTGCAGTTTCTTCGAAGGCACATGCAAATCCATGAAAAGTTATCCGCATCGATCGTTAAGAAAAATCATCGCCAATAAATAAATCATCCTTATCAATCTTTTTTGTAATCGTCTTAATCGATTCTAAAACTACACAGTCGAGAATCGGTGAGAAAAGCTACTTTGTGAATACTAACAAAATGTACAAAGAATGAAACGGTTTAGCGTAATAATATTTATAGATTACTACACGCAGAATTATACAAGAATTAGTTTTATCAGTTTCAAAAGTGGCGCCAATTCACACAATAATACTTTATGTAAAGACTACGATCTCTACGGAACATCGTTTGTAGTTCTATTAATAAATTACTATACTCCACTAAAAATATAATATATATTATACACGTCTAGATTCAAAACCACCGAAAATCATATTTTCAAAATGTCTTTTAAAATGGCGGCAAACAATCCGTAGAAATTCATTCTGTTTCTTTCTTTTTTCTTCTTCAAAATCCACGGACATCCGATTCTCGAGGCGCGTTTTCACAATTGTCCTTCGACAAGTCGCACATCTAACGTACATATAATACAAATTATAACGTAATACTATAAATAATAGGCTGACACAGACGTCGATATTTTTGAGAACGTATCGTTTTATACTGTTATATTGTTACGTTCGCTGACGATATTTTGAAAGAGTGAACCATAGTTCGTTATTTCGTTCACAATTATTACGATAATTGTTTAATCCTTACTTTGGACGGACTAAGACAAGGCACGAATCATAGTGTTACAATAGATTCTTCGATATGGAACTTCGTATTACTCTTAAAATTGTTTTACCATTGCAAATTACAATTGTGCACTCCACGCAAAAAGGATTAATGGTGAAACCTATTTTACAAGAAACGTATCGTTTAATGCAAGTTCTATATCTGGTCCGCTAGTTGTAGGATCTCAAATTTATATATATTTTTTTTATTTTATAAATGACATCCCCTTATTTATGTACTATTAAGAAAAAAAATTCATCGTTTCCTGAGGGTGTAGCAAAATATCTTTCCTTTTTATACTCGAAACTAATGTACCATATTTAAAAAAAAGAAAAAGAAAGAGAAGAAAACCTACGATCATGCTAAATGGCATATTAACGAATTAATAAAAGAGATCGATATAATTTTCATTCTAATAATATTAAATAAATTAAAATAAAGTCTTTTATAACGGAGATAAAGTCATGGGCAAATAAAAAAGTAGTATTACGTTTGTACGTAGAATAATAATCATATATGAAGTTATGCTATCGAACGCGTTTAAAATCGATTCGAGAATTATCATCCACTCTAAGTTTAGAATTAAAATGTAAAACGTAAAAAGGAAGAGAGACAGCGTAAAATCGAAAGTATAATTATACGTATACTTTTTCCACGTTCGCGTAATGCAATCGATTTTTTCGTAATGTTCATTGCCATATTGTGGCATCGTATATTTAAAGAGGGTGCTGCACTCTATCATTTTTACTAACACGAATAATAGTTTTATACGGAACCCATCGTTAGGAATGTATTTTGCACAAATTATACTACTTTCAACATCGATTTCGCGATTGAAAGATTATTATAATTATTATTCTTATTATTACTTTTTTTTTCTTTTCAGTATCATATTCAAGAGGATAAAGATGATATCTCTCGAGCTATTCGATCAATCCGAAACTCCAATTCTTCGGATTGTCGCGTTATTGTTTTACAAAAAGGCAAACGTTGCTCAACCATGATTACAAAAGAGCATTCGCTAATTAGCCGAAGGCACGATGCGTGAATCGCTGCGTCACAAAAAGGTATGATCCCTTTATTTTCACGCGTATTAGTCATAATTATTAATCACTATCGTTCGTTGTAAGAATAAATATAACTAATGATTATAGTGCAATTATATAACGAACAAACTTATCTATCCGAGCGTACAAAATACAAAACGCTCTCATAATATGTTGATGATTCGAAACAAAGATCGTATATATGGCGTGTCTCATTTAATTACATCAATTAAAATCTTTTTTACTTTTTTTTTGTTCTTTTTTCTTGTTTTTTTTCTTTTTTCTTCTTAAAAGAGCAATATGCAAAATTCTCCAACGAAGAGGTTAATTTATCTTTTTATGGAAAAATTATTAAATGAATGAATTAAATGAGACACCCTCTATACTTATGACTCGTACTTCACCAACTGCTATCGAGTTAATTCAAAATCGAAATACTACTTTCGAGTTTTGAACAATGGATAAATATCTCATTATTTACAGCCGCTTTGTTCGTTCGTTGAATTAAATATGAACGTAGAACGAATTCTTCCGTCAATATCGTCGGAACGCAACGAAAATATTTCATCATTTTCGTATATAATTAATATTATCTAATTCTATAATTTCATGCTTCAAACGTGAGGAAATATCAAATAATACAGAAGTATTCATCGTTAGTTCATTCTCCCATCGCTTCGATACAAGTTCAACATTTATTTGATTTTTTTCACACGACATCAATATATTTATAATGGACAGTATTAAAGTTCCCTTATGAGTCGATCAATTACTGATAATACGTGAATTAAAATCGTTTAGAGCAAAGAATCCGCCATTGCTTTTTACTCGAGTAAGTAAAATTTAAAAAAGATCAATTAGAAGAAATGTAAAATCTCCAAGAAAGTAATAGTTTATCACGGATGATTTTTAATCGACTTATTTCTAAGTTCTTTGAAAAGAAACAAGCGATAGAAAAATGTTTAAAGAGTATCCAAAAGAGAATCCAAGAGATCCAGCTGGTTCTCATCCCAACCTGCTGTGGCGATCAGTAGACCCGTTAGATCATCTTCGGTGAGATTAACTTGCGTTGATTCGGGTACTTCCGAAAGTGTGTCTGGTATCGGAGGTGAAACGCTGCTCGGTGGTGTCTCGTAAAGGGCGGAAAGACAGGTGGTAGGTGGTACACAACTGTTTTGCAACGAATGATTGCTCGTTACTGAAGCAGAAGACAACGTCATCGATGTCGACGTCGTTGTCGTGGTCGTCGTTGAATTTGTTGTGTTGTGTTGTCTTCTCGATCCTCGATTACGTTGAGTTGTCGAAGCACGTCGTCTCGTTCTTTTACCCTCTTCCATACGTTCCAAGTCCAGTTTCCAAAAGCCACCCTTGCCTGGCTCATCCTTCGAACGTGGCAACTTGACGAAGCATTTGTTTAACGATAGATTATGCCGAATCGAGTTCTAAGGATGAAAAAAGAAGAAAATTAAGCTTACCAATGAATTCTAAGATCTTATAAGAGTTAATATTATTACCTGCCAAGCTGGATCAGCATATTTGTAGTACAAAAAATTCTCGCGAATCCATGCATATATGTTCGACAGGGACACTTTATTATTGTTCGCGCGCATCGCGAGGCATATGATCGTAGCGTAGGAGAATGGCGGCTTTGCGTCTGGATCCGTTCGATATTTATCGGCATTTTCCGCAAGATCTAATGAGAATAAATACAAAGTGATAATTTTTACTTAATAAAGCAGTGGAAGAATTCCATCATTAGACAATAGGCATAATACTCTATATCCATTTGAATAAATTGTCGCAAAGGTATTTCACCGAGATAAAAAAAAAAAAATGATGAAAATGACGGAAATATCAAGATTCGTTGAATTACGCGTTTTATCCTTTCGTGTAGACCAATGCAACGTTAATTACCTAATTCAGCCTTGAGCAAAGGTGACATCTTCTTCGGGGGTTTTCGTACCAACGGTGGAGGCGATGGCGAACATGGTGGCGTTGGCAAACTGGACGCACTCGTGATGTCTAACGATTGCAGCCACGAAAGACTCGTCAGCTCTGCCTCTACTCCGTACTCATCGACCTCCATGTTCTTCGATGGTGAGGATGAACCGTCATCCATCGGTATCTCAACCTCGGCCAACTCTATCCTCATTCTCACCATCTCTCATCACCCAAGCGTGAACTGCGCGATAAGCGCCTTCTGAATACATATACGTTACATATACATATACAAATATGCATATATATCTACTAAAAGAACGAAAGTCCTGACATTAAGAATTTATCGTTCAACGTTTTGCTTCGTTGATTTTCATTCCTTAGAAAATTTGTATTCAAAAGTTTCTGCAACGATTTTATCAAAACACAAAACGTAAATATTTTTCTTATACTTTAAATTATCCCTTATACATGATTACGATCATGCATACGTCATCGAAACACGAGGACTTTCCGATTTTACGTAGTTCGACTTACCCCCTCTTTAAAACTCGCACTGATCGTCAAGATACACTACAAAGAACAGATACACAGAAAGTACGAACGTTGATTCTATTTTACGAAGATACTCAAAAAAACATCGAAGAGAAAAACCTCGCACTGAAACTATTGAATGACAAATTGATATCGAGGATGCTACCGTAGCTTCGCAAAAGATATGTTTCGGATTGATCGAATCGATCGTACGATTTTCGAAAAGTTTACTTTTGAACAAAAAATTGATTTTATAAAGTGATGTCGATAAAACGAATTTAGATAGGTCGACGATAGTGACAAGATCGATGAATGTATTCACGAGATACTAGAGACAAAAGAGAAAAGAAACCGAGACAACTCGTTCCGTTGATCCGCATGATCCCTCGATTTCGACTGGTAGCTCGGGTAGTCGAGGGAGCTCAAGCAAGCAATCCCCTCTGCACCCTCAGCCCCCACTACCAGCAGCAGCGCCGTTGGTAGAGCTGACAGAACAGGGCATAAGGCGAGCAGGTCGACTCTGTGCGCGTGCGGCGACAGGTGCTAGACTCCCTTTCGCAGGTGGACCATACATGCGCCGCTGGGAGTATAGACTCGACCCTCTTTCTCCCTCTCATGAACTCACCACCCCAAACACACGGGCTCGTCCAAGGGAGCTTACCCTTGTACTACCGTCACGGCGCACGAGCTCCAATTTTCTTCAACCTTCCGTTCGTGCGCAGAAAAACCTGAACGATATAGTCCCGAATGTCCGATCTCTGATCAGAACTGACCGTAACTTTTATGTTATCGATGTTAAAAATATCGGATTTTGTCGAGTAGTGACTTTGGCCTTCTTTACCTCAACGATTTTACAAGTATGATTGGACAGTAATTATTGACTATGAATATAGAAAATTCGACAGATATTAAAACAAATGTTGTAAAGAAATGTGAGATAGATTCATTATTACTATTAATATTTCATCGCGTCGAATCTTTAACAGTACTATATACATCACGAAATCTATATAAAATGTCGTCTTAAAAATACATTAGAAATACATTAAAAATTCGTTCTTAAAAATAAAAGAAAAATTGGTATTTAAATATTGTTTTCTTTTAATGCTTTAATTTTTTATAGAAAAAATATTATACCTATATATCTTAAAACAAAAAAGTACTAATATCGTGACTCTGCTACCAGTACCTAGTCATTATCTTTTACGTGCAAGATGGCACGTGCTTATTGATTTGTGAAAGTACATTTCCTTTTTTTTTTTTTTACTATCTTATTCCTCCTACTTCCGGTTCAAGGGCATATGAGTTTCAAGTATCTAGCTACACCTGAACAAGACTATAATTATATTTTCACTTTCCCGTACTCCTATGACGAACTTTTATAGTAATCCTTCAATTAATAAACACTGAAATTTGCACTCAAATCATTAATATAGTTATTTTGTAAATACATTTTCATAGAATAAGACAAATTTATTACTTATGTCAATACTAGAGAATATCTTTTATATAGAGATAAGTTAGAAAAATAAGAAAGGAACATAATGCGCAATTCTGGTTTATTGGAATTATTTTTTCAAAAATTAGTTGATCGGATGAAGCCACAAGAAATGAACGATATTATTAAAATAATAGCTATTTTAACAGAACCAAGGAAATGACAACGATGGATGGGCAAGTTAAGTCGAGAAGAAGAAGTTTGGGGGTGTGGCGTTCACTTGGCCAGCTTGGTACAGGTACGCTCCATTGATCGAATTGAAGAGGCAGCGACCGGGTGGCTAGTCCGCAGAGAAAAAAGAGAGGGAGAAAATGACTAAGTGAGTGTGTGTGTGTGAGAAAGAGAGAGAAAGAGAATGGAAGAAGGGCAGAAACGGGGTGGAGAAAAAGAGCCGCGGCCATTCGAGTGGGACGAGAATGGCGCGGAGATTCTTTCGTGACTCTCTCTCACATCATTGGTCGTCTTCCTCCCCTTCCCCTTCCTCTTCAACAGCGGTCGTGAGATTGACACTGGCGCAGAGAGAGAGGATGGTGTGCGCGCGCGCACTTCACTCTGCTTCTACTGGGCGTTATCCTGATGGAAAGAGGGATGGCCGATCATCCCTTGACACGCACCATTTTTTTCGCTTACAATCAAAGAAATACACTACGTTTTTTACATTTTTTTCTATTAAAAATGACAGACTTCGTAGAACAAAAGAACGAAATTTCCAAAGCAAAAGGTAGAATTAAGGTTTTAATGGATACAAGTGATATGCAATAATCAAAAAAGTTGAAGAGGTTGTATTTCTTAGATATATTCAAGTTTCTCAGATATTGAGTTTAAAGGTATAATAAAATGTAATTTATTTTTTATCGTAGTTCATTCTGGGATGATGAATAGACAGAAAAATGTTATCAAATTTTCCATTAACATGTTCTAAGTTCGTTCATGTTCATCTATAATAAAATTATTGAATAAAATTATTAAACTGAGTTTACTTCAGAATCATGAAAAAGATAACTAATATTATGAGACTGCAAAAAAGCTATTACAACCGTGACCTCTATTCTCCAGTTTTTCAATTGCACGTCATCTAACCAATGTTCGCGTGTTTTGCGATTTATTGAAGAAGAAGATATAAACAGAGTAATGGTGTGAACGTTATCAGAAAGTTAAGATAACAATAAATCCATAATCATAGATTTACACGAAAATGTATAGGATTAAATTTTCATTTAATTCCAAACCTTTTTATTCAAGATCATGTTTTCAATTATAATATATTAAGATATCAAGGCCAAGACTAATCAATTTCAATATATCAATTTTCATTGGAATTTATAATTTCTTGTCTCCAACGAAAGAAATTAATCAAAAATTTCAAAATAATCGTAATAAGTATCGTGGCTTATCATTGCTCTATCAAGGTACTAATTAACTAAAAAAAAGAGAGAGAAGAAAGAAAAAAAGCCTATCAGGTAAAGGTACCTCTGTGAAGGTCTGTCCGCAACGTCGAAGTATTGTAGAAGTATCTTCGCGCTACGATCAATAATCTCCTGGGAACATCCGTCCCCCTGCCATTTTCCCCAGGTGTGGGCAACTCTGTGTGGTAGCAGAGGGCCAGCAGCAGCAGTAGCCATCGTCAGTACCAGCACCGACGGTACCGAACACCTGCCACCCTCCATTTCTACTTATACCACTACCATCACTAAACACCACTACTATAAATTCTTTTTCCTCCTCCTCTTACTCTTTCTCTACCACCTCCTGTCGAGTAGCGTCAGGTTGTGACTCACTAACACCTTCCGTTCTGGCTGTTACCCACCACCAACGAACAACACATCATCGTAGTCCCTCATCGCTACCACGTTACGTATATTTACGTACCCCCTTACAATCTAGCACGTTATATGTATATATAGGATATGTGTAGATGTGTGCGACAGTTCTATTCACGATCGCAAAGCTTTTCTTGTAAGGAGGGACCACCCCGAAGAGAGCGGTTCGGCGCACTCATTAATTCATTCGTTCGTGACGCTAATGCGAGCACGTTCCAGAGAGAAAGAGAGAAAGAAAGAAAGAGAGGACGAATTGCATCATTCATTTTTATGCGATCACGTAGGATTAAATTCTTTTCTTTTTCTAATAAAGAGAATCACAAGCTTTGTATCTTTTTTAGAAACGCTTCAAATGGAATTTGTTTTTATAGATCACATAAATTATTTTATTAGAAATATTGCCAAGAATTTTCTCGATACGTTTCAAATTATTAATAAGCAATGGTTAAACTTTTCAATGAAGGAAATGTCTTATTTGATTTTTATTTTTTGCGAATTCAATCCTTCTTTGAGCTTTCTTTAAGTGAGAAAGAAACAAAAGGAATCGAAGTCTCCTTGAAATAGAGAGAGTCGATCGACTTGATAACTGTTCTCCCAGAAAATAGTTATAGGTCATTGCAAAAGCAATGATGTGGACGTATTTCAATGGACGATTTAAAAGAAAAGATAATACCGAGTAGTTACGGTTATAGACACTAAACGAGGATAGTTTCCGGGAGGGCGGAGGCGCTCACATAAAATATTCACGAGAATTGATTCTTTCACGACGACCACTAGCGGCCACCAGCAATGACAAAAGCAGTAGTAACAGTAACATCAGCAGCCAGTAATAGTCAGCGTAATGATTATATCAATGATTGAATAAATATATAAAATTGCTTCACTGATTTTCTTCCAGTTGATTTTCTACTGACTACAAGTCTATCTGACATTACTGCTTATTTCTACGTTTTCTTTAAGAACTATCAATGATATCCAAAGCCACACTAAAAACTCGTTAAAAAACTTTCATAAAGCATCGAATAATAATAAAAAAGTTAAATTTCAATTTAACAAGTTTCATTTCTTTCTATTTAGTGAAACGACGAAGTACAGTAAACAACATATATATATATATATATATATATATATATATCCCACAAAATTCTGGTTATTATAATTGGTTAATTGTACTAACTAAGAAAGGAGACGGTTTATAGTAACAAGATTTTTAATAATATAATGCAATAGAAAATTATCAGCTTACTCACCGAGATTCTGATATCTAGCTGATTACGTTGAAGATTATTATCTTCTTTAACTTCGTTGGAAATCGTACACAAACAGATAAATCTTTTTTTTTTTTTCAAAATTAGATCATTGGATATCAAAACTGTGAATTATAATAAAGAAACGTCGATTTTGTTGCGTATCCAATGTCCAGAATCAAAAACGAAATTGCACTCTTTACAGCTCACCTTTGATACTCGATCGACCATCGCTCATCGATTATTCATAAATATAGATATAAAAAAAAAGATGAACGTTTAAATTTTATAAGAAACAGAAGAATCGAATAGTATCGGTTGAATTCGAACTAAAAACCGTTTTGATCAGCGGCACCTGCACCATCGACCATCACTGCCACCGTTCTACCGCCATCTTCTTACCTGTGAAAACGGTACCACCGTGACAGGTGTACTACATCTGCGCGCAAGAAAGTTCTATCGATTCTTATTTGTGCTTTTCTTTGCCGTAGTTGATACAACAGCGGATTACAACGAAACAAATTGCAATTTTAGCACGTGAACATATGTCACAAATAAAAAACAAAAGTTATACGTAAACTTGACAATATTGCAACATTAAGGAATATTAGTTGAGGTATTATTTAAGACTATCATTTATTTATTTTAAATTTGATAAAATTTAATGTAAAGAAGGAAGAAGTAAAAATTTAATGAAAAAAGGAAGAAATAAAAGTAAAATGAAGTCAAACAAAGATCACAAGATTATCATTATTAAATTTGCGAATTATTTAACCAAATTTGGATTCAGTTTAGTTTGCAAGGATATAGACAAGAGTCAAGATTCACAGCTGAACCCGCAGCCTTTCTTCGCGAATAATGGATTATTTTTATCGGGAAGATAACCATAAAGGTACAAATTATCACCATACGGGTTACATCCGCAGATAGATTATATAGTAATATAGTAATATAGTGTATAGTAAATTATATAGAAAAAAAACATCATTCTACTGCGAGTGTCAATGATTTATTTCTTTTGCATTACATCACTCCTACCACCGCATTTAAAGTTTAATACTTAAACCTGTTCTAAGAAAACCACCGTCAATTGGGTGGAGTAGGCACCTTCTTCAGTACCTCTTTGACGAATTTAACTTTTATATTATTCTCCGTTGAGCTCATTACGCTCCTTACAAAAATCGTGGAAATGAAACGTTAGGCGAGATACAATTATATGTATATACACACGGTTATATCTATCAATATATTTATATGTATATACACATACGATCCGCAATGGGACCGAGCGAGAACCACGGCTTTGCCAGGACGAAGGAGAATTTCTTTCGGAACACAGGCAAGGCATTCTGTGACCTTTCGCTAAGGGTGGAAGTTCCGGAGAGAAGAATAGAAACATGTTCACGTAGTGATACACTTTCGTGACACGATGTTAAAAAGTTTAAAATTTAAGTCTTCCATTCGATAGGTTACTTACTGATAGAATGGCAAGTCAATTGTCAAAACACCCCTACTCGCTATGCATAAGAATACTCTTTGCGACACGGTATAGCTCTAAGCAAGATAGTGGCGCCAATAAATATCGTCATCGATGAATTTTACTAACTACACTAGATTCGAGTGCAGTGACCCGCTCTATACAAGAAATCAGAGTGGGAGTCCAAATGACAATAAAAAAGAAAGAAAACCCAATGCTCCAGGGGATGCATATTTTCGCCTCTTCGCTTTAAGGCTGATTGGTGGTAAATGGTGTTACTCCGTTGTTAGCCATATTGTCCAAAACGCCGCTGATGTATGCCGCGACATCGATTGTAGCTTCTTCCGCCTTCCTAATGAATGCATGTTCCAATAACTTGTTATATTTCGGTCGTTGAGTTTCTTCCTTGATTAGACTGAGAACCAAATACACGTTAAATATACACGATAATATCTCTTCATCGCACGAAAAATTTTATATAAAACACACACCATGTATTCACAAAGTTTACAAAATCCATTGTAAAATGATTTCCGTTTTCGTTGGGAGACAAACGGGGTGGATCACCCTGTACTACCTGATAGAGTTGTTCGAAAACGGAGTTCCATTTTGGATAAGGAAAGTAACCGGTAGCAACCTCCATTAAAGTAATACCCAATGACCACACGTCACTTCTTACATCGTAACCTCTTGCTCGCTGAGGGTCTATCCTTTCCGGCTGAAAAATTATGTCCGTAAAAATAAAAATAGTTAAAAAATAACGACTCATAAAATATACGCTTACCGCCATATACGGTCTGCAACCAGCGTCCCTAGTTCGTGCGATAGAGTCTACTAGTTGTCCTGATATACCAAAATCGCAAAGTTTTATATTGCCACGGCGATCAAGTAAAATATTGCTAGGTTTTACATCTCTATGAATTATTTTCAATTTTTCTTTGAGGTAATTCAGCGCTTTTACAGTGGCTACTGTAATTTTTCCTAAAATACACTCAGGTATCCTCTCATTTAATCTCTCATAGATGAATTTATAAAATTTGTCTAAAGAGGTGTCCATCAACTCCATACAAATCCAACAATCTCCCTACATTAATCATAATATGATAGCATAGTTAATAATATTAAAATGAACATGACTACTAACTGTTACCAAAACAAACCTCTTTAAATAAAGCTCCATAAAACTGCACAATGCAAGGGCATTCGTTGGATTTCATTACAACCTCCAAATCCATCAATAATTGTTTCTGTTCTCTTTCATCCACTGTTGAACGTATTCTCTAATCAAAATTATGAAATATACAAATAAGATCTCGAAATACTGTAGAAATATCAATATATGTGTAAATATAAATTACATTTTCGAATCGAAAATGCTTACATACCTTCACAGCCATAACAGTATTGCTTATCCTATGTATCATTTTATTTACAGTTCCAAATCCTCCTCTTCCTATTTCCCCTAAATCTTGAAGGTCCTCACTTGTGAAATCATATACCACATCTGGATTTAATTGCAATTTTCCAGTACTTTGCATAGATTGACACATTCGTAACTTATCTCTGTAATGTTTCATATGCATATGTTGTTACTAATTTCCCAATATTAACAGTTGTAAATAAACTCCATAAAACTGTATTCCATTACCTTGCTTTATCAGGAAGAAAATCTTGCTGCAATACCATTGTACGTGGTCTAACTGGCAACTTAGGTAGAGGCAAAGGTAGACGAGATGATCTGTAATTGTATATATTCGAATATTAATGCTCTTAAACTTTATAAGTAAAACAATCATTGGTGGAATTTCTTATTACTTACACTGGTGGTCGAGCAGAGGCTCCAGTAGAATTTGTCAAAGAAGAATTGGTTGAATTGGCAAATGACAAATTGCTACCTTGTGTTTGAAAACTTAACTTCAGCTGTCTTCTTTTTTCTGATAGTTTAAAATGTCAATGTAGTTACACAAAATATATTAAAAAATAATAGATATGAACTACATAAAATACATACCTGACATTTCATTTTGAATGTCATTATTTGATCTAAAATCCAAACGTTGAAAATTAAATGATCTGCTAGAACCTGAAATATATCATACAATTAGACTTTAATTACGCAAACAAAATTATGACAGGATCATAACAATGTGAAAGTAGTATACATATAGAAAGATCAATTCGCATCACTAACAACAACGCTTAGGTTAGGATCAACGTATCCTCATGGATACTCATACCAAATTCTCATAATTAGAATAAGAATACCTGAGTTTGTTTGATTCGAGGAATTCCCTTGATTTTCTGCCATTTTGAAAGTTTTAAATATCTAGCCGTCTTACGTAGAACCACTTGTCAAAGGCGCTCCCCTTAGGAGACCTTTCCGCAAGATCTCAACAGTCTGGCATATGTTATCTGCAGTGGACGCACCATTTGTGCAGTTTCTTTATTCAAACAGATCGCACGACGATTCTGTATCTTCAATTTGGTATATATTCGTTAAATTCGCTTCACTTAACTATCTCCTGTACTAGCGCGAAACTCGCTAAATCTCACTGTGAATCTGCCGCGATCATTTGTCCACTTGTCGGTATACATTTGACGGCGTTCGCGCAGTATCGAAGGAAAGTAGCACGATTTTCATGAAAAGAATATTAATCAAGTAAACGAAGAAGATTGGATGAAAGATGAAAGTAAAAGATCAATTCTATTGGTTGAGTAGCCGTAAGTGAGTCATTTATTCCACTTAGCCCGTTGTGTACTGTCGACCGGCCGTCAGTGACATGGTCGACGAAAGATCAAAAACCAGACGATCAACGATCAAATGAGTGGTCTCTGCATTGTTTTTATGGTCGTCTCAACCAATTGCATATAAACTTATATATTCTCTTAAATTCAGTTGTTGCCGATAACCTCGGTTGCCAGCAACTGTTTGACAGTGCGCAACGGGCTTTATTGTTATGAGTTTGATTTTAACGTGATTGTTCATAATTATTTTCAAATAAGTTGATAATAATCCAATACATTTATTAACATAAAGTAACTATCAACAGAAAAAGTCCATACATTCACATATCTTATTTGTGAATTGTATCTATATCCTGAGCAGTTTTTCTTGTGAAATCATTATAAACTATGACATATTGTTATTAGATGACAGATAATATAACCCTACTTCAACGCAACAACATTATTATTACAAGATACATAAGTTAGAACTGTGTAAATAATTAGTATAAAATAATTCATTTAATTTACAATTTGTAATTGTGTAAAAATATACATATGGGCTATTATTATAATGGATATAAAACAGAAAATTATACAAAGATTCAACGAAGAGATGGGATCAACTCTAAAAGGACTTGATAATATAAAACATTTCCATGAGTGCCTCCAAGCAGAAAAAAATGAAATTGAAAAATCTGTATGCATGAATTTAAACAATATAATAATTAAATATTATTAATATATTCAAATATAATTAATAGTGATTATATATACTATATTTATAGCTATCTATGGTATCAAGTGAAGCACCTTCAAAAGTCAAAGCAGCTGTACAGAATGTTGAGCATGTTACTGTGGAATTTGAAAAATTGCAAACTTCTGCAACAGAAGTTTACAATAATATTCAAAAATCGATACAAGAAAATAATGAAAATTCAGAAGTACAAGAAGTTATTGATAAGATAGGTCAGTTGGATAAGTGCCTATCATATCTAAATTTTATAAAATTTATTGAGGATATCAGGTAATAATAAAATATATAAGTAATTTACATGTACATTGATACAAAGCATACTTAAGTACATTATTTTAGCGATGAAATAGAAAATTCATTATCATCAGCTGACGATGAGTCTGTTATCACATTATATACAAATCTTTCTGAAATTAGTTGTCAATTACAATCGTCATCTTGTCATCATCTTGTAAATTATGTGAGAGACACATTACATTTCTGGCATAATTTAATTAAAGAAAAATTATCAAAGTAAGTATTAGAAAATATAATATTTCTTTTTTAATTTATAGTAGTAGATAATATGAGTGATTTAATCATAGGGAATATAATGATGTTTTAAAAAGTTTGAAATGGCCTTTCTGTGGAACTAATGCAAACACAGTAATTACATCTTTACCTGAAACTATTACTAGATTTAAAATACTTACAGAATATCTATTACATCTACAACTACCGTATCCTTATCTTAATAAACACGACCTATTAATTACTTCACATTTCAATTTTATCTTTGAAACCTTAACAAAATACTAGAGATGAAACTATAAAACCTGTGGTAACATCTGCTCTTTTGACTGATTTTGCATCTGTGTGTCTGCCTGTTACTTTATTAGTGCGCCCATTGAGGCAGAGATTTATTTATCATTTTACAGGTAGTAAATTGACAAATCGACAAGATAAACCAGAATGGTTTTTCACACAGGTACTTACATGGATCAAAGATCATGTTCAATGGGTACAAAAATATGTTCAACCTGTAGCAGATTCTATTGGCTTCAATCATATAGATGTGAAGGTACATTGCTCATAACATATATATGCATGTATTTTAAATAATGTATAAAAATATACCTTTTATTACATATATTATTGTAGATAACTATAATTGATTAAATTAGTTCTATTAACATTCTTATATGTTAGGCTGAATTTATGCGTGCTTTGGTACAATTGGCTGTTGAAAAATTACATTCCGAATTAGCAATAGCACAGCACGATGATGCTTTATTTGCCCATTTGGTAGATGAAGCTCTTGGTTTTGAAAGAGAACTTAGGGAAACACTATTATATCCTTCTTCTCAACCAGCTACTGTATTTGTATTAACCCAAGCTCATATATTTGTAAAATGGATTAATATGGAAAAAAAATGTGAGCAGAAGTTACATTTACTTAATATTTTATGTTAATCATTTAAGAAATTAAATATATTTAAAAATATATTTTATTTTATCATGAAATAGATGCCACAGAAAAAATGGATGCAATATTAAACTCAAACACAGCCTGGGAAATTTTATCAGGACCTGATGTAAATGACATGAAAGAAACAGAATGTGCCAATGCTTTTCTTACACTTTTAACAACAATCTCTGATAGATACAAACATTTACCTCAACCTGGACACAGGTATACACACGTTATGTTTAATATTTTTAGAAAAAAAAACATAGAATTCAGTAATATAAATAAAGCATTCATATAGATTACAGTTTCTTGAACTACAGCTAGAATTAATTGATGATTGGAGAGTAAGATTATTACAATTATTACATGAAGATTGTGTAGATCCATTAGCATCTCTTATGCCTTGTATACTCAATACATTACATTATGTTGCAAATGTTTTAGACGAATGGGGTGTAACTGTGGTATGTATACTAATAATTCAAATAAAATAAAATAGATCATTTATTTATTAGAAAATGCTATTATATGCATAGCACTTTTTGCAACTTCATTTCTTCAAAAAACAATTTGAAGCAGTAGAATGTGCTACAGATGAAGGTAAAGATGTTACTGAACATATTGGAGAAATAGAAGGAACTGTATTTGATGAAGCTGTTGCTTTATTGCGAAGACTAGAAAAAGAATTAGTTAATGAAATCAGTGATTCAGTAGCTTTGGATGTAAAAGCAAAAAGTAGATCTTATAGAACAGATAAGTAAGTCTCTAATTTTTAAAAAACATATAATAAATATATTATATATACATGTTCAAAAATCAGTAAATTTTTATACATTTTGTATGTGCGTGTGTGTGTGTATGTTTCTAGATGGTTTGCAATGCAATCTGCAAAGGAAGTTGCTTCACTGTCAGTAACTCCTAGTGGTTGTCCTATGTTTCAAGAATTAGGTACCAGACTTCATGTATTACATGAAGCACTTACTTTACCATTATTTCATCAAGCATGGAAACAATTAGCTTGTCAATTTGATCAGGTATGAATATTGTAGCACAAATATGCATTTTAAAATAATTATAATATTTTAATCAGTAAATATGAGATGTAATCAATTTATAGTTTCTCTTAGAGGAAGTTGTCTTGGTAAATCATTTTAACATAGGAGGTGCAGAGCAATTACAATACGACATTTTTAGGAATTTGTTCCCTCTTTTTGGTCTATATATTAGCAAACCAGAATCGTTTTTCCCATTGTAAGTTTTCTTGTAAATTATAGATATGTAAAAAAGATATACATATGTAGAAATAATTAAACAAAAAATTAATTATTCTTCAGAATCAAGGAGGCTTGTGTTTTACTTAACATATTAATAGGATCTGCAATGTTACTTCTGGATGCACTCAACACAAGTGATGAAGTTACAGCAAAGGAAATACTCGCAGATGTTGGTGTTCATAAAATGTCTCCTGACGTAGCTATAAAAATAATTCAATCAAGAACAGATGTGATCTATGAATAATAAATATGTTTTATTTAATATCTCTTGTAAAAAGTATATTTGCTATATAGATCCAAATTTTTAATATTAATTTTTTTTTATATTTTTGCAACTTTGAGATTTATTCAGCCTTTCTTCATATAGTTGGGTGTAATATCTCGACAGTTTTATTTAATGTTACTAAGATCAACACAATAATGTTATTCCTCCATTATCTGCACCTAGCAGCAATAATCGATTAAGAGGAAGTATGGAAATAGCAGTAAGAACTCCTTTAAAGGCATCGGATTTCAGCTTGGATGAAGAAAATGGAGCATTCACATCTACAGACGTATAAACACCTATCCGATTTGCTGTTGTTCCTATTACCAACCCTCGTTCATAAGTTGCCATGCAATGAACTGGCTCAGTAGTACCTCTAAAAACGTAAAAACTTATATTTAATAATATATGATACTATATTCTATTTTAATATATTTAAAAAATGTCTACAATATTGAAATATATATATTTACTTCATGTGAAACTTTAGTTTACCATCCATTGCACTCCACACTGCAATAGTTTGGTCTAATGAAGAACTAATTATAGTTGTTTCATTCACAGCTTGCAATTGCAATATCTATAGTAAAACAATATGTTAAAATATAAGAAATTAATATAATAGAATTTTTATATATAAGATTTTTAGTATATTATATTAAAACGATACCTCACACTCATGCCCTTTCCAAGATGCTATAATAAGGCCAGTTCTAATATCTAAAATAGTTAAAAATCCAGATGCTTGACCTAATGCAATCCAATAGCCACTAGGTGCAACTGCAATACATCTAATCAAACCAGTTGGGTTTGTCAACACCTAACATTTAAAATGACATACATATACATATATATATATATACACATAGTAAAAAATATTTATATATGATTATGTCATCACAACACTTACTTTCATTTCATTAACATATTGGAATGTTCTACAATCAATAACTCTTAAGGTAATATCAGTCGTTCCAACAAACAAATTAGTTGATGGAGAAGGACCTGCAGCTAAAGTATTTATAGGTGTTAATCGATTATTTTCTGGACATCCTAATAAAGAACCCATGAAAGGATCCCAACAATGAATGACTCCATCACAAGTAATTGCATATCGTAAAGATTCTAGGAATGTTAACGCAAGAATGGATTTCTTGTGACCAGTATATGTGTATTGACATGATGAAACAGTATTTCCATCACCCTATATAGAAAATTTATATAAAATTAACAAGTACGAAATATATTAAATAAATGAATGTACTTGCCTGACTTCTTAAACTCCATAGTTTAACAGTTTTATCTCTGCTTCCACTCATAAAACTATTTTCATTGTCTAAAGCATATAAGCATCTAATACTGTTATTGTGTCCACCAAAACTTTGAAGTTTTATCTGCTTTATATTAAATGCTGTTTCTTTATCAGGTCTTCCAATTTCATGTTCCCAATATGCTAACCAATTTCCACGTAACTGTCTTCCACTAGATGAAGAATAAATTTCCTTATTTGGACAGATGATTGTGTCAGCTATTGATTGAGATCGACTGTCATCTTTCTGTATTTCAAACCTATTTCCTATCACAGATATATTCCCAAAACTATTTACATCCTTGTCCAAAGATTCCATGTTTTCTGAAATACTATAATCTACTAGACATGATGCATTATATTGCTCTGTACCCATGTTAGGTGAAGATAATCGCGTTTCTTGTTCATATTCGTGACAAAGATTACGTATGTGCTGATGATTTTTAAGTATGTGTTCCATTGCTTCACCATTCATACATTTGTAGAATAGCATGTATGCTTTATGTGCAAATTCTGTAGTAAATACTTCTTTTAACTCTTCAAATGCCTAAAAAAAAATATGTTAAAGGATAATAGAATTTATACTTAGTTTTGAAGAATGTAAAATATTTATGTAATTACTTTATTTCTCTGAGGATCTGATATATTTGTACTTTCTACAACTGGTGGAGAATATGATTCAGCAATCTCTACGTTAAAGCCATCCCATATCAGAGGAGAACCAGAAGTACAAGTTTCAATGATATTCCAGTCTTGGGTACTACAATGGCTTGTATCCTCATTAGAAGTTTTTATTCTATATAAAATAATACATATAATAATTTATTAAAATTTTATTTCTTATAATTTTTACTCATAAAAATCAAAAAAAGTAAAATACTTTACCTCACGCCACTATCGCTCACATGGCTAGAACTTGAATCTTTTATTCCAAGATCATCTGATAGACATTCTACCTTAATATTTTGATTAAATGATTTATCAAATGCAAGGAAAAATCGTTGTATTGGTACTGCTAAGTGGTTTTTCGTAACAGCACTACCTAATCTCAAGCTTAGCATGATCATAGCTTCTAAACATTTATCAGCTAAAGCTGTACGAGCAACAATTCCATTGGGAAAAGTAAATCTTGTAGTAGATAATATGCGAACGGTAGGATGTAAAATTGCCTTAACAATGGATTCCTATATTTTAACATAAACAATAACATAATAATGTAATAATATATTCCATTCTTAATTACATCATAGAATATACTTTACATGAAGCGCATCCATTAAGGCAGCATCGCTCAAGTATTGTGTGATATGATTAAGTAAGGCTAAGCAAGAAAGTAGTCCTCCTTCCAAACTTTGTGTCAATTTTCTTTTACATAATGTTAAAAGTTCTGCCATATGTGCAAAATATTGTAGAAGTATAATCTGTTCTCCATATAATCCTGTCAAAAGAAAATATTTCAATCAATTATAATGTTTTGATTAATATAATATAATTAATAATATATTAGTTTAATTATTATTGATGTAATCTATTTTATTGGAATATGTTTGTACACAAACCTGCAATAGCAGTTAAACAGTCTAATACTTTGGCAGCATTATGATCACCTACTAAAATTTTTTTATTCCAATCCATTCCTTGAACTGACATTAACATAACGTCATTTGAAGGTGTTAAGTTTTCTTTGCCAGCATAACATAAAGTAAGCATTCTTAATAGATTTCGTGATAAATATCGAGCTGTAAGAACAGGTCCAAGACGATGAGACAACCATATTACAGATTCTGCACTTATTTCTGATACTGTACACTCATTTGGTGCAGATCTTTGATATGCCTGATCGTAATCATTATCAGTATTGTCTAATACTGCTGTATTAGATTTATCATCTGTATATATGGGTTGAAGTACAGGATTTTGTTCTTCAAGATATGTATTACAAGCATTATCAGAAGCATTACTACCAAAATATATAGCTCCAGATATTTCATTATAAGGAATATCTTCATTGGAAGTTTTACTTCCAACATCACATCCTATGCTATTAACTTCTATCATAAGTTTTCCACTTCCTGAATGTTTTGGTATTGGAATTGTTGGTGATTTAGTTGAACTAGGTGGTGATAGTTTATCTTCTTCATTTAAATCATCATTAAGATTTAAATTTAGATCTATATGTAAGTCAATGTTATATGAACGACTATTACTCAAAAAATTCCATGCAGTTCCTTCTGTTTCCATAGTAAATACTTCTATAAAATAATACAATATTTTTACATTTCATACCATCATTAATAGAATACAAACGGATAATTAAATAAATATTAAAGGACAAATACCTTCAACATCATTATCATTTGCAGATTTTATTTGAGAGTAATCATTAGTTGCAGGTGCAGGTGAAGATGACACATTATGCTCTGAATCTGCAGAAGAATCTTCATCTAAAGGTGATAGAACACCTTCAATGTCACCACATGTTCCACTTAGATCACAACTCCTTTATAAATATTTTCATAATTATTTTTTAATTAATAATTATTCGTATCATTTTACTAAAAAACTTAAAAAAATGGTTAAATGCTTACTTCAAATTTCCTGTTCTATGCACACTTATACATGATCCTTGGACATAATCTCGATAACCCCCTACCGCTTCTACAAGTGGTGTAATGAAATTTTCTAAGAAACGTCGTAATCCTAATCTGACCATAAGTATTAGTAAAAAACTTCTATGATATAATAACGTTGTTCGAAATTTTGCAAGTGTTCCAGCATGTAATATATCTGCATGTGGTGAACTATCCATAACAGAACCATTTTCATACAATTTCATTATAGGTAAAAGAAACATATCTGCTGTTTCTTTTGGACCCAATGCCCTGGAATATACGTATATATAAAATTTAGTATACAATTTTTATGAATCTACACATGGCGAGAAATATTGTACTACCAATTTACAGAAATTATGCTTACTTAGCAATTGGATCGAAAAGATGCCAAGTAGCCAACACTGCACTGTATGGTTCTTTTATAAGTTGCTGTATATGAGGTACTATTAATTGTAAACTACCTTCTTTAGCAGCACCTATATGTGGTAATAATTGTTCTAATTCTCTTGCTATTGCTTTCACTTTGCATTCACTAATTTTACAAAGATATCTTATTTTTGTTTTAATTACAAAATCTGGATCTTCTTCAAATTTTAATACAAAGTTTAATTCACGGATCAAACTATTGTATTCTTGTATCATCTCAACTGTATTATACAAATATTGGCAATACTTAGAAAATGGGAATAGACTGCCAGAAAGTATAGGCTGCAAAAATTGATGAGCAGATGGTGGTGGCAAACCCATCTGTGTAATAGTTGGATAACGAAAAGACATCTCATTTACCTAAATAAAAAATATGCATAAAACATAATATTGTTAAAAAAATTTAACTTAAAATTTTTTAATACTCACTTCAGTACTTTCTACATTATAGCTTTTTGGTACAACATCAACTTGCAGAAGTAAAGCTACAGCATTTCTTATACATTTTGGTAAACTATCTGCAGATAATTTTATAACATTCAAACATGCACTTAATCTTCGTGCAAAAGATAATTTTTCAATATTCCATGTAGCTCGAAATTTACCAGAAAGAAATATTTCAACAATTAAACAGCCTAATATTTGTTGTTCCTTTATACGGCCACTGGCTACAATCTGCTTAAAATTTATAGACAAATCTTGTGATCCTATTATGGGTTTGTAAACTTTATGACTGGTTTTGTTTATAAACGTATGCATTGTTTCTACATGCTGTATTGCTGCAATAGGATTGTAATCCTTTGGAAGGATTATCATTTGATTTGAAGTTTTATCTGATTTAGTATTATCTTCTACTGTAAGAAGAGAACCTCGGGAACGGCTTAAAAATCGACTTAAAGCTAGAGGTGAAGATCGCGATGTATTTGATGTTGTTACTGGCAGTTCTTCTTCTTCTAATCCAGAACTATGACCTTCATCATCACTAGTTTTAACTCCAGATGAATCTGTTTCTATAAATTTTATTATTTTTATTATTTACTATTATATAATGTGTGTGTGTGTGTGTGTAATTATAAAGATGAAACTTTTTATTAAAAAATCTGAAAAATAAAAAACTTACTTTTGCTAATTAATAAAGATGAACGTAGACGGGGAGGTACTTTTCCCCAATATGGGGATGGCATAATTTTTTGTGGATGAGGTTGAGTAAAAAGTTGCACAATACCAGAATTTGTTAAAGTTGTATGATTATCAACAAGTTGTAAACAAACGTTCTTTGATTTTATCGCTGCAGAACCAGACAATCTATTGAAATATATATGTTACTTATTAAAAATCTCATAATATATAGATTATAAGAATATAAAGATATTTACTTATAACCAAATGTTAGATCTATCCAATGATGTAATCTCTCTGATACATAAAAACTTTCCAAAGCTTCCCTATGTTTTTGGATAAAGTCTTCTGGGGAAGTTGCCCAAGCTGGTATTTCTAAATCTGGTAAATCTTCATGAATGGACTGTAAAAGAAGTAATCATGTTCATAAAATTGTATTTATTTGATACTTGTTCAAATATTATTAAAAAGTTGAAAAAATTTTTTAAATTTACCTTAAAAACGCTTGCATCAATAAAAAATTGAGGTATACACTCATCTGGACTCCAATCATGTAATCTTTGAATTGATGCAGGATATTCTCCTGGTACCCATAATGGACGTACGTGTTTGCAAAGAACAGATTTATCGTAACGACGGGATAAGTATACATAATAAGTTATTTCTGATAGTACATCCGATACATGATGTCCTACCTAAAAAATGTATATTTTTATTTATTTTCTAATAGAAAAAATTAGTACTTATATCTTCTTTACCTCAGTAGATTGTGAATCAAATGTAAGATCTAATTGTCTGTCTCCTTTGTTTAATCGAAATTTCGATTTGGTTAAATCTCTCCAATTACCACCACATCTTGATGTAAAATCTGTTACCCAAGGCATTACATGATGACAACTAGGATCACCATACTTTCTACCTGCCAGATTGTTAAGAGCAGTTAAATAATCAAAATTGCTGATGTAGTTATACACCCACATTTCACATAACTTCTCAATATTCTCATTTATACCAAATTCGGGGCTACCGTATTGTATATTTTTATACAAATTTAAATCACGCTTTTTACTATACAAATTGTGATTTTTTTCTTTTGTCATTTGAGTAGTAAAATTTATACAATCTGGTTTAGGTTTAAAATAGATGTTATCACTTAACTTTGGTAGTACCTATACATATATAAAATGAATTATTGCTTTTATAATATAGTTTTTGATAAATGTACACTCAATAAAAATATAAATATTTCACCTGAATTGTAAAATTTTCCATAAGTAAAATATCACTAAGTGTCACTTCACCTAATACTAATCCAAGATCGTGCAAATCTCTAGATAATCTTAATAACTGATAAATTAAAAATAGTGGTTTTCCATGACTTGTACTCAAGGCTGCTGGGCTATACATTACACATCTATAATTTATAATAGATTATATAATAATTGTATTATTTTTACGTTAAATTATATAAACATTCTTTTATAAATACTTACTCTCGCAAAGAATATTTTGCAGTCTGTTCATAGAAAATTATAAAAGCAGTAGTTGTTTCAACAGCAAAAAGTGCTGGAAGGAGATTGCAATGAGATTCGGTTGTTAGGCCAGATGATACTGAGTAAACTATCCTATCTTGTACATGTACTATACTACAACCATATACCCGTGCTATTACTTCCTGCATAATAGCTACATCAGTTGTATTAGCAGTCACAATAGATTGTTCTTTCTGTTCAATAGTACTCCATGGATCTGTTCAGAAATAAAAATTTTTATTCTTAAAATCTTTGCAAACAAAATATCAAAATATCAAAATAATTATCATAGATCAAATATATTTAAAAAGTTTAACTTTAAGAAAACATACTATAATATTTTTTATAAGATTCTTTCCACAAATTACGATAATTGGTTTCTGAAAGATAATGTAACAACTGCGAAAATGTCAGCTCTGTTTGAGTTTTGGTATTAATAGTACGCCTTCCTCTAGGTAGAGGAATAGCATTTTTATGCTGTTTTATATAAACCTAAAATTAAAGTAAACTATTAAATTTGTTCAAACAAGTATATATGTAGAAGTAAAAAATAAATTAATAAAAATACTTTTGCATAAATTCTTGTCCAATCGGATCCCAATTCTTCTAATGTAGGTTGTGCTGCAATTTCATCTGGTGTAAGTTTATCATGGGTGATAAACGATATTGGTCCAACAATAAAAAAATTTGCCAACCAATTTCGATGTACTGTCAAACTAATTCTACCATCTATAACTTTCATATATTTTATTGGCACATCAAATTCCGTCTTAATAACCTCCATTTCCATTTCTCTTATAGTACAAATAGCATTTCACTCATTTTTATATTATCCATCCATCATGAATCATTATTTCCTTTGTTTTCACTCTCCTTATGCAAAAATATACAATTCACATTTTTATTTACTAATATTTTCATAGGATCAATCTGTCAAAGACAGCTGATCATAAGAAAAAATTGTAATCGTTCAAGCTTACACTTTGTGAAATGTTTTATAGTTTATGGACAATTACATTCATTTTTGATCTTCTGTATTTGAATTGTTATATATCAATCGATTTTATTATCGATGGATACACTATTAATCGATATGAATGATAATTAACAGTGTATATACATACATAAGAAAATTTTCAGACGACTACCACACTATAAAAAATCAGTCATAGGTCAATACGACGACGAAAAGACTGAATATAGACCGAATTAAAAAAAAAAATTTTAAAAGGACAGTAACATTCAAAGAGCTATTACTGTCCACAGTAATAATAGTAATAACTTTTTCACAGTTAATTAGTAGAACAAAATTAAAAGTCTATTAAAGAAATGAAGATTCAATAATTATTCCTCATAAAAATTTATTATCTAATAAAAAATTAAAGGAAACCTATTATTTCAATATCTATATTATAAATTTGATTAATTACAACGTACCATCCAAAAATAATATAAATAGTTGAAAGTTCACATTACTTGATTAATAATCAAAATTATAAGCAACAAATAATTGAAAATTAAATTTATCTTTATGATAAATTATAACTTCTGATATCAAAAATTAATTAATCACAATACTTTAATAAATAAGCATCATGTGACACTTCCAACAATTATTCAATACTTTAAACAATCAATACATTACACTACCATACATAAATTAAAGAATAAAATAAAGAAATTAAAATTCAAAGGCAACAATAAATTGTAATATTATTTAACAGAATGAAATATATGAACTATGTTTCTGATTGGTTATATAATTTACCCGCGATGGTCATGTGTCTTATGAATTTTGTTACCGATAGCACTACAAACGTATTACAACGCTAACATTGGTAGAAACCGGAACTATATTCTTTCAAAACATATTCAGTAACGTATCTACAAAACATAATACCCCTTACTTTCTTTTTAAAGTTCCAATCTGTCATTGTGTCATGCATGTAGAACTTTCACGATCTAAGGCGCGGCGTAAAATGGAGTGGAAGAGTACAATATGCATTCAATACGTTAATGTGTCCATCAAACGTGCTTCGTAGCAATACGATACAGTGAAAACTTTACTTCGTGACGACACGACATCAAAGTAAAAGCGTTACGATTGAGATTCTACGCGTTGAAAATATAAAATTTCCATAAATCGGGATCATTTCACTGATTATGAATTCAACGTTCAATGACCGCGTTCCCGAACATTTTAAATAAAAGAGCGCGAAATCTGAAAAACGGTGATATAAAAACAATATAGAGTGATCGAACTATTGCATTGCATATATTACGTCGGATAAAACAAAAAGAAAACACCAAGATTTTTGCAATTGGAATTCTGTGATGTGTAGTATTCAACAGATTGCACGATTCAGTGAAGGAATAATAAGAGTGAAGAAAACCGGTTGATGAGAGCCTTTTGCAATGTTCTTATATAACGAAACGATTTTAGATGTAATGATAGTAAAATAGGTAATAAATTAAAAAACGAATTAGAGGCAACTAATCTATAATTTTAATCGATGATCGCACGAAATCTGATGTAAAAAGGATTACTAATATTAACGATCTGCGATAAAGGGTCATAAAAAGATGTTGTGAATAATTCACATAATAATGAATTAATCCTCTCAAGTGAAAATGAAGTGTTTCGGGAGTTTCTTCAAGCATACTTGGCATCCGCAACAGGTGAGGCCGATTTATGTTAAATATTTATTACTACTTATAACTTAATTTATATACTTTTTATATTTATATTTCACTTTTGAAAAGTTTTAAAAGATTCTTTTTTTGCGAGAAAATATATCCTCCGATTAAAGCAATTTCATAATCTTAAAGTCAATAAAATTCTCATAATTATAATGATTATACCGAACGTTTATAAAGTAATTTATCTGGATGTGTATACGATATATGACACACCACAAGGTCACCATAAGGAATTTACATATACTAGATATGTACATATATGTACATATATACTTCTACACGAATGTTTCGTTACGAATGCATCGTTACAACGTAGAAAAAACAATTGGATCCAATCGTTTTAGATCGAGCGTTCGATTCAGGTACGAAAACAGACGGTACAATCTTATTCATAATACCGTTATTGTGAACGCGCAGCTTTCAAAAGAATCTACTTTGAGGAACTTTCTCTTTTGTCAACCAATTAATTTTTAATTGATTTTTCATTCTCGGTTAAGACATTTGCACTTTTATTAGTAAAAACATCCTATATTACGGAAAAAATATACACATATATACATATTTATCTACATCTAATCTCATATACATATGCATATACATATACATATGAAAAAACATAATTGATAAAGGAGTACCAGAGGTCGAGGCTGATAAGGATTAGTTGACTTCTAACGGAACGCGCCCAACTAAAGAATTTTAGTTTTCGAATTACTACGATCACAACTTACAATTAACTTATTTCTTTAAGTTTCTAGTGATATGTTTTATATTTTAAATCCTAGAATGTCTTTGTGAGCGCTATCTTAAATTGAACTAATTCGACAACCTCAGATCATAAAACGAGTGAAAATTTTATCAAAAAATGTGACCATCATTACGATGCTAATAAAAATGTGTTTTTGATATCGCTCGATGTTTACCTTTGCTGGTCAATTAAATGATATATAGATTATTTGAAGAACTTATAAAAAATCATCGACCTTTCTTTTTCATTAAAACGATATAGATAGGTACGTAAAGCGATTTAAAATTGAGGAAAATATCTGATTTTTTTCTTTTTTTTTAAACATTCTTTTTTTTCTTTCTTTTTTTTTTATACACACGTTTGACAAAAATATATATGTATATTTATACTCCAAAAGAGAATGATAGAAAACTTTCGATGAGTTATTAAAATTTGTAGATCAACGCTATTTATGTGATGTAAATAATGAAATATAATATAATATAAACATAATCTTATCATACTTTTCCAAAGTGTATATTCATCCTGTGTGCAGAGAAATTACAATAATAACATATAGAAAAAAAATACAAGAAAAATATGTAGAAATTACGAAAGAAAAGACACAAAATATAGCATCGAACAAAAAAAGATCGAATTCATTTTGACATCGTAATAGAACTTAAAAATTAATATCGAATTATTGTCGGCCTTTAAAGATTCTCATAGTTATAACAAACATAACAAGTTACCGAATTATAAATTTTCTATAATATTCCAAAGTATTAGCACTTTAGAGGTGTAGGCTAATGTAGACTCGTCACTAGCGGTATAGTAATACAATAAAAATAGTGGAAATATTTGAAATCGCGTAAGGTTACGCGACTATTAGTGTTGGACATCGTAATTTTAAGTATGCATATTTATACGTATTTGTTTTCTGTTTTTAATTTTTTTTTCTTATATTTTTTCTTTTTATTTTTTTCTTTTAGTTTAAATATTTTCCATTACATGTGAAATTTATTTAATGTTGCACAAATGCACAATAATTATAATCAAACTTTCAAATCCACTTACAAATTAACTTTTTCATTGGTATATAAGTTTGTTAACAGATGACGATGTCGTCATCTAAAACTGGGTGGGATTACCCATATTTTGACCCTACTGAAATAATGACCTCGGTCTATCAACCGGCACCAATTCCAGAAGAAGAATTTCTTCCTCGAAAAAAACAGATACCAGATACACACGTAATCCGATTTCCTCCTTTCACCTATGATTCATTATAGATTGCATTTTTTATCGGTATTTCCGTAATATTATCATTGAAAAAAAAATTTTTTTTTTTTTTTACATTTTACTTGTTCTAATTTTTTAATGACAGATATTTTACAAAACAATATCATTTAGCGATGGCTGAACAATAGCTTAAACATTTTTTTGTAAAAATCTATAAATTTGTATAGATGTAAACACCGCTTTTAATCTCTCGCAAAAAAAAAATAAAGAATTTATATGATACATATTTAACGAACGATTGAATGTTAAAAAAATATTTGTTTTTTTTTCACTTACAGATAAACAATAATAATTCGTCAATATTCGAAGGAATGAAAACAAATGTACAAACTACCAATGCAATGGAATTGAAAGAAGTGGATGTGATCGCACCAACGAAGAGTGTCGCAACGTTGACTGTTGTGCAACCAGGAAGTATACCGTGTCAAAATAGTGGTTGCAAAAACTGGGGAACTCATGGTGTACCTGAAAGTCCCTGGCACATACTTAAAACAATATTTCTCGTTTCTATTATTGTTACGTTAATTATATGGATATTGATTTACGCGCTGCTAGCACAATATCAAATATTCTGATGACAGCGTATTTGCGATGCATAAAGGAATAGAATGATTAAACCGTGCATGGTCAAAATCAAGATCGAATTATGCTCTTTGTATGAAAAAGTATTTACTTTATACAGTCGAAAAAAATCAGTCGGATATGTATGTAGACTGTATATGTTGATAATTAGAAATAATTATTTTATGTACTTATGTACTCACATCAGAATTATATAATCACATAACTTATTTAATATAGTTAGATTTTAATGTTATACTCAGTAATGATTTTGAAATATTAATTTTTTATAATTATTACTATAAACAAAAGTATATCTTTGACATATAGAAATAATGATAAAAATAATTTTATTCTGTGTTAAATGATAATGTATTAAAAAAGAAAATAATTTCAGAAATATCTGTACCTGCCAAATTAGTTAAATTATTAGCAAATTTGTATTTTAATAGATTTATCTCATGTACTATAGGAGATTCTATAAAATTATACATTTGTATGTACTATATATTTTACATGTAAGTTCTACACAAAAAATAATTAATGTAATGCATTTTAGCAAGTTCTTGAAAAAAAGTGTAAAATTTTGATAAAAATTGTCTGCATAATTGGTGATAATAATTAAAGCATAAATATAACACTTAAACTACAAAACTGTATTCTTCAGTTAATACAGATGTGTGTGTGTGTGTGTGTGTATGTGTTTAAAATAATTGTTTCTAGAAAAAAAATGTACTAGAGTTTGATGTCACAGCGTCATAAATAAAAGTGTTATGAAGAGGTTTATACTGTTTCGTAATAAATTTGATAGTTTCTTGAGCAGCCAATCCACCTAAAAATGCAGATACTGAATGCAATTCAGCGCCACCAAATCGACAAAATTCGTGAACATAATCATCCTTTGCCAATGGTCCACATCCCCATTCACTCAACAATTTTGTAATACAAGCCTATAATATGATTAATATTGCATTTTCTCTTATAATGTATTATCTGTAATGTATTCTATATAGAATTGAAATAATATTACATACCTTTAATTTAACAATGTCAGGCTCAACTTGATCATCGAATTCCCCTGGATATGAATTATATTCTGCTTGAAATTTCTCAACTCCTCTAAGTACAACATAATACACCATTAAACTTTCAGGATTCTCCAAACTTTGCACTAAAAAAAATATAATAATTATATCTGATGTCTATGCATAATATTCTTCTATTCTATACAAGTAATATTTTAAAAGAATTAATGATATTAACAATGAAAGCTATATATATAGTTTTCTTTTTGATTACCTACCTATATTATTGGTATCAATAATTTTAGGATCATATTCATCAGCTATACAAGTCCCTCTTTCTACATAAATATCTACAGCATATTTACAAAATAATTTTACATCTTTCTCAGATATTGAATCTGAAGATTTACCCAACTGTCGTAGTAGCTGCAGCGTGCGTCTCCACACTGCTTCTGCATCTGCTGATGCTTGCTTATAGTAACTAGAAGTAGATAAAGGTATGATTGATACCATTACCTAAATTATTCTAAAACAATACTATATCATGTTTATTCAAAATCATACATTTGCTGTAGAGTTATATATTTCTCTGTATCAGCTGTCATATCTGGCAGAGTTCCTTTTAGTGGTAACGAACCACAACCTTCATTGTCAATAAAATCTCTTACTGCTTTAGCAATGATCCAAAATGGACTGCTCTAAAATATATTATACCATCAATTTTTTTTTAATTCCAACATTTAGATTATTAGAAGGTTTATAAGAAAAACAGTTTTTTAACAATACCTTTGCTGTTAAATTAATACAGCATTCATCATTTAAAATATTTTTAATTCTATCAGGAACTTCAGTACAACCTACACATGTATTTACAGCTTTAATTGCTTCTTCAAAATTTTCTTCAGTATTTACTGTATCTTGTTCATCTTTCCTCATTCCTTTTCTTATTATTTCTCTCAATAGTTGCTTATCTTTATAAGTCTTTGGCAAACTTCCATGATTCAAAATCCATTTTGATAAATATTTATATAAAATAACTACATATGGTATATGAGAATGATCTTTAAAGCTCAATGTGTCAAGATCAATAGAGTCTAAATGCTTTTTTAAGGTTCCAAAAGGTTTATCTAAACGTAAATCTGGTGTTTCATTATCTGGATGTGTCTCTACTATAGTATGTTCTTTCACTTGAATTCGCATATAAGCAATGAAACCTATACTCCTACATACTATTAAAGGAATATTTAATTCCCAAAGTCGTCTTGACAAAAGGACTAAGCATCTAGAAAAATATAGAAATTATGATAAAAAAAAAAAAATGCTTTATTGAATTTTCAAGTATCTAATTAGTTAATTCTTTAGTAAAATACTTACTTTTCTGTTAATGAAGTAGCAACTACTACTGTAAAGTTATTTAAAAAATCTGGACTATTATATAAAATCTGTTGTGGTTCTTCATCAATATAATCACCTCTGACATCAGGATTTAATTCTAATAACATCTGGGTCGCAACTTGAGCCCTAGATTTTCCAACACTATCTGCTTCTAGAAAAAAGCTAAACAGACAGATAAACAGGCAACAAATAAGTTTAAAAAAATATAATTTAAATATGTATTATATATATATATATATATATATATATATATATATATATTTCTTTCTCATACTTTGCTCCAATATCTTCATTTGTTATCTTTTTTCCATCAACAATAGTAAATGCACCAATACCAGGAAGAACCAATGATTTTAAAATTTCTGTACCCAATCCAGTAGCATTTATAAGACAAATATGTGCTGCTTCTAAACAAGCTTGACCATGATCTCCCCATAATCTAAAATTTTTATAGAATACACAATGAGTTGAATATACGAAAGTATTAAGGATATAATGTATACAATAATATAAATATATAACAAATATTATGTGTGCGAGTATGTGTATGCGCAAATATAGAAGTTCTAAGAACTCTTAATAAATAACAAAACAATTATTTATAGTTAATTATAATAAATGTATAGTTAATTAATGAATACCTCAATTGTCGATCATATTTTCTATTTCGTTCCGACTGTTCAGGAGATTTAGGGGCTGGTGATGCCATAATGATGAATTCTTTAATATTTTCTCAGATTATTGTCAGTGCATATGGATACAATATTCATATATATATATATATATATTATAAAGAACCGTAAGATTTTGAAAAATCCATTGAATTACCACATACACATGTACTTTAATCTCAAAGCATTTGATAAAATCTTGAAGAATTTAATAAGATGCTTATATAAATTTAACGTATTTTACACTCAGTATTTTAACTTATAAAAAGTTTATAAAAAGCCGTCGAGGTTATGTTCGAAATATCATCTCTTGAAACTAATCCATAAAACAGGTTTATAAACTATGACGCCATATTTACTATATACTTAGCATCTATTTATGCAAAACAAAAAGATACATTTCTTTTATTGCTAATCGCGATAAACTACACGTAGCGACATCTTAAAGAGTTCCACATTCAAAAAGCATATTAAGCGCCGAAAACACTAATCGTACTGCATGTATGTGTAAAATATTTCATTAATAAGACTACCAGATGCAACTTATTATAGCTGCATTACTAATTATAAAAAATGGGCTACTAAATAGTAAATACGAAGTATAAATTAAGAAATAAATTGTATTTCTCAAATATACGTACATACATACCACATGATTAGTATTAATTATTTTATGTGTGTATGTACATATATATATATATATATATATATATATATATATATACATATATATATATACATACATACATACATATATATATATATATATATATATATATATATATATATATATATATATATACACACACTTGTGCTGTACATATTTTTGTACAAAAGTTTAGAAAAACTAATTCTGACTACACTCAATTAATGTCATGATCATAATATATATATATATATATATATATATATATATATATTTATATTATAAATAATTTACCTACAATAATTTCTACAAGTACTTTCTACTAAATTAGATGCTAGTATTAAATCTCATAATAAAACAGCATTATTTCATGAATACTTAACAGAGACAAATAGTTTGTGATGTACATATCATGTATGTATTTAATACAAGAATTTTTACAATGTAGATGCTAAAAGCATATTAGAATCTTTTTTCAGATGTGAAATATTCTTGTGCATTTTACCACAATAGTGGTACAAAATTTTATACATCATATTTACATTATGTTAAAATGGATTTTATGTTGTTTATTTCTAATTGATAGTATGAACAAAATAATTAAAATAATATAATACAATTTAATGACTTAGTCCAAAATCATGTATAGTTGCTGAGGTAGAGGAGTGAACTTATTAATATCTTGCTATGCACAGTAAGCATTATTACATTCACAATCTGTTCATGTAATCCAATCTATTAACACTATTTCTTTAATTATGTAATCATTCATTCTAGAGTATTTTATAGAAACTCAAAAGTATCAAGGATTACGTTTGTCTTATAAATTAATAGAGATCTAAGGATAAACTTCGAAAATAAATTTAAATATAACTTTGTATTATATTCTAATACTCATTTATGATAATACTATATGAACTTAAATATGAATAAAATTAATTAAATAATGAAATAGAAATAAATACTACATCAATGAACATCTTAATAATGTAATTGCGTAGATCATTGCAGAATATCTTTTTTATAACAGACTTAGTCCTTGCTTTCATTTTTATCGGATTGTACTATATTAAATTGTGAAAATATTCTAAGATTGTATAACGACATAAATGATGGTTACTATAAAATGGAATACACATATATTGAAAGTAACGATTATGTAAAGAGATAGGGCCAACTGTGATGGTGCTTAAACTTATTTTATAATACTTAATAAATATTAATTGGGATTAATGTTATTTATATGTGTTCACAAAATTCACATACATCCTAGTTTGGACACATTAACACACTTTGCGGAAAATATGTTCTTATGTAAATCTCATATTTTTTGTATGATGTATATGCATGTATGCGTATATACAATTAGTTTACAGGCCATAAGAACTACAAGAGATACTTTTAATGTATAATTTTATAAACATACAAAGACCCTGAATTTATATAAGTTAAAGAATCTTTCAAAAGATTCATCCTTTTTAACAGTGTGTTTCATTCAATTTTATTTTCGCGAACTATTATAAAATTTTTCATACTATTGCAATACTTGCATACAGTCAAATAGTAGAACACATTCCTTGGGTAATGACTAGTGTATCAGATAACATCCATATTATAATTACAACTAAAAAGAAATAAATAAAATAAATTAAATTATAATATTAAGTAAACTTAAATTTTTTAATCAAAGTTGTGTAAGTAAATTATATTGTCATAACTATATCATGAAAAACAAAAATATTAAGTATATACATCAAGTTCAGACTGTTTGATTGAAGAATTATAAATTGCATCAGTTGCAATATTTGCACTAAATATTCAACAAGTAAATAATACTGATAAAATATATAAAATAGATATATATCCTAAATAATTAAGAGAAACTAATTAAATATATAAAATCAATATAATAAATAGACAGAAAAAGAAAAGAAAGTAAAGTCAAAATATGCAAAATTCTGAAAGTGAATTAAAAATTTAATATATGAAATTTTAGCTCTAAAATAAATTTAAATAAAATTAGATAAATATAATCTCTCTATCTTCAATATACGTTGACCATATGCAAATATAAAAAGTTGAAAGATTTTTAAATTCATTTATCAAATTTAAATTAACTAGTGATTATGCCATGTGATTAATTTTTCTTAACAAATAATTTAATATCAAAAGAACTTTTTAATTTGAAAATTTAAACCAATTGTTAATCAGTTAAATAGTCAATTTTGTTCTTATACTTATGAACTGGCCAAAATAAGATAAAAAATTCTATGTATAGTTCCAGTATAATATTAAAATTATATGGTTGGAGTTCATAAAAATACTTTTATCCTATTTCATGATCATTATATGATCTCAAAGTGGATCTGATAAAAGCAAAATTTAAATAATTTAATGATGTTGTGCGATTTATAACACTCCATCTTAAATATAATAGAACTAACTATTTACAATATTACCAACCATGTAATTTAATAGGCACACATTCTCTAATAAGAGAATCATATCTTTTAGTGTGCTAAATCTACTGAAACGTAGATACGTCGATATAAGATGCCACAAGCTCTGCAGCAAACTGCAGAATGTAGTTTCGGATAAGTATTCAAATATATTTTTTTGTTGGAAGTAAAACGTTAGCCATCGAGAGGTGGCCCTATGTACACCATTGATATTTCTGAATTTCCATATACTGCAGAAACCGATGGATATAACCTTTTATCTGGTAACCCTGTACAGTTAGTTGTAAAATGAATTCTGATGCTGATTAATTGATAATAAATATAGAATGTTGTGTAAGAAAGTGCTAAATGATTAATCGAATTATTAGAAATAGTAACAAAAAAATCACCTCTAAAAGCTACACCTAGAAATTCATAATTCTTCTCGAATGACAATGTGTTGTCATCACAGTCTAGTATGACTCTGATTTTCTCTCCTATCTGAAATTATGATAATATAGCTTTAATAATTTAATCATTTATTGCATCACTTTTTATTGACTTATTAAAATTGGATCAAGAAGAAATGTCACCTGGTATGTTGGAGCATTATTAAGTAATGGATAACTGCCTTGTGCATCTCCATTATGTAATAAATGATTGTCAACAAGATTCCATCCCCAAGAATGTTCATCAGAACCAAGCAGAGCTACATATCCATGACATAACAAAGGTGCCTCTTTTGTAGCTATACCTACAACAGCTACTGTACCTAATGGTCCTTCCCATATCACTTCCCATGCATGACGTCCATGTCGAAAACCTATTTTACCTCTACAAGCATCTGTGCTTTGTGCAACAGGATTCCTAAAAAAATATTAAAATTGATATAATGATTAATATAAAAAATGATAATATAAAAATATAGCTTTTTAATAATATCTTTTATTACAATATTAAATTTTTTTTTATGAATGCTCATTTAAGCATATATTCCACATTTCACATTCACCATGACAGATAAAAAAAATAAACATTTTTTGTTTACTTGATAATAATTGAAATGAAAAAATTTTAAAAATCTACGAAGTATCAACATGTTATAAAATAACAGTAAAATCAAATAAATACGTAGTGATTACAAACAAAAAAACTCGATCGTTCGATCACAAAACATACCTGTGTAAAGTAAATCCATTTGGCTTGATATAAACATTACGCGAACAATCATTTGGATTCCAAGCATGATAAAATGCTCGAAGCTTCGCTTTGTAAGTGGGTACCGATGATAATAAATCAGAACTAAGTGCTTCTTGAGCTAACGTTCTAATACAATGCATTCTCCATACATCGTTATTTTCATCCCTTAAGAATCTATACCACCTCTTACATACCAATGCACAGTTTCTTAACGTGTGTAAGTCTAGATAAGAGAAAATCACTTCTAAGACATGATCTGACGCGTTCAATGCGATACCGTCCATTTTGCCGGTTCTCTGTCAGTAGAGGCCAGCGGGTCAGCAGAGCTAGCAAAGGAAGAAAACATTTGCTGAAGATAGTGGTTAAGCGCGTTTGCCACTTGAAAATTAGTACAGTTTTCATGGGGGCGCTTTGTATCTATACGTATTGTCACAGAAACAAAACACACATCATTCAAGTTTATATTTGAAAATCAGTAATAGACGAATATGAGAATTCATGACGTAAAAATCAGTATACGAGCTTCTTTTTTGCCGCAGATCTTGAGGAGTGCTACTGTACGAAATTTTTTCTTCGCGAAAAATATTAAAAACAACATTTACATTAACAATGAGTTCAAACAATAGTTCTTGACCGATTTTGATAAACAAAGTCTTATTTCAAAGATAAAAATTTAATCAAAGAGTTTGCTTTCTCGACTTTTTGAAAAAGCTTCATTTTTTAAATTATTCTCGAAGAAATACCATTATTTGACATAATTTTTTTGAAAGAAAATAAAACTCTTGCAAATACGTGGGAAGACTCTTTACATAGTATACATATGTATATTTTTTTACACTACACCAGAGAGCTATAAGTCAAATCGACTTTTTTTTTTTTTTTTTTTTTCTTTCAAGGATCGACTATACACACATACAAAGCAACAGATCCATATCCATGTAGGTGTGTAGTGGGGAAATGAGCTTCAATCGTTTTAACACAAACGTGACGAAGTAACACCACGGCGCCTTGATAAACTGTTAAAAACTGAGTTTACGTCATGAATTCTCATATTTGCAATTTTTGTCTGATTTTGATGATCAAGTGCTCATTTAAAAGATAAAGGTTTCTTACACGAAATAAGGATGTCCGATTTTTGAAACAAATTTTTATTTGCATGAAAATTACTCTGGAGAATTATCTGTTTTTAGACATGACTTTTGCAAAGAAACTAATATAATATTTTTCAAAAATCCGGCATTCTTATCTCGTATGAAAGATCTTTATCTTTCGAATGTCCTTGATCAATTATATCGGATAAAAATTATAATTATGAGAATTCATTGCAAACGCATAAGAAGAAAACCCCTTAACTGACTAAATTGAAACTCAAGCCAATAGCGTGCGCTCCTTTTGATCGACTTGCGAGATTCTTTATGGTACGATTGCCACGCTCTCTGGCGATGTAGTACCAGATATTTAGAAGATAATAATGCCATCTTTTATATAATTTCATAAAACTCCAAGCACGGTTATCATGCAAACGTATTACCATATAGCGCTTTGATCACTGAGAAATTTGACTCATAGTTCTATATGTCTTTTGCTACTTCTATATGTTTTTTATAGTGTTTTGTGAAGCAATTCAAACCGAGAGAAGTTAGAAAATTTAAGCTATATAAGGTATTAATTGATTATCGGTAAGTGTTATTAAAATATTGAAACAACATAAAAGGTAATAAAAAAATAAAGAAAGGTACTTTGCGAACATTCCAGCGTTTTAGATTTAAAAGTTTTTAGATTTAGGAGAAAATATGTTTAATAATAATTGATAACGTTTGAAATAATATTTTGATGTTTTATTAATTTATAGTTACAATGGTCATGGAAGAACAGCACTCTGACATGGAATTAGCAGCAGAAAAAATTCCAGTACCACAAGTGCAAAAACAAATAGAAATGCCATCTGTCGAAACAAACAATAGAATCAAAAGCATTTCTCGTAGCAAACCAAGATTTAGGAAAAAGGCACTACATGCAGCCATACTTAAACAGATGGAATTTTATTTTTCTGATGCTAATTTAAGTAAAGATCGTTTTTTAGGAAGTCTTATTAAAGAAGATCCATGTAAGAATCTACTTTGTCCAATATCGTTTACCAAATTTTAAGCTTTAAGAGCCTTTTGATTGAACCTGATAACTGATGTTCTACATAACATATTACTTTTTATAGATGTTGACTTGAGTATCTTCACTAGATTTAACAAAATCCGAGAATTAACTACAGACATAAATAGAATAGCTAAAGCACTTCAAGTATCAACAATGTTATCAATTTCTGATGATGGTTTAAAAGTTTGCCGTATAACTCCAATCAAACAAAAGGAAAATACAGAAGACTGTACAGTGTATGTTCAAAATTTACCACCAGGTGCAAATCATGATTGGTTAAGTTCAATTTTCTCTCAATATGGAAATGTTGCATATGTCTCCATACCTCATTATAAGATTAATAAAAAAATAAAAGGTTTTGCTTTTGTGGAATTTGATACACCAGAAGAAGCTAAAATATGCATTAAGGTAGGTAATATAAAATATATGATATAAATATGATACAACTGCTTTATTCTTTAGGCTTTTAAAAAAATGGATTGTCTCTTACCTTCTCATACAAATCCTGATGAACTTTTAAGTATTACTACTTTTGATGATGTTGAAAAAGATGTCACAATGGAAGGTAAAATGGTAAAAATGAAACAAAATGAAACAAATTTGACCAGTGATATAAATTCAGAAGTAAAAATTCCAAACCTAGAAATGTTTGATATTGAAATGGAAAATGAAAAAGATAAGAATAAACAATGTGTGCTTAAAGAATCTATTAAAATAGAAGAGAATTGCAATGACTCAAAAAAGGTAATAAAAAGGAAGTATAGCTCTTCTTCTATAACTGATGCAGATATTGATGTTAAAGATAAGATGATTGTATCAGAACCAGAAACTAAAAAATCAAAAAAATATAATAAACATGTAAATGAAAGTTCAAATAACCACTTGTCTGATATTGAGCCTGAAAATGAAATCTCCAATGAAAATAATGTTTCACAAGAGTCAGAAAAAATGGATTTAAATGAAGAAGGGAACGAAGAAACGAATGAGCTGTCCAAAAAACCAAAGAAAAAGCTTAAGAAAGCGAAATCTGAAAATGAAAGCATTAATGAAATTTCAGACAATACTATTAAAAAAGAAAATATAATAATAGAAAATGTTGAAATGACTAATAATACTAATACTGAAGAAGTTACAGATGAAAAAAAAAAGAAACGAAAACGTAAAAGAAAAAGTAGGATTGATGACGATTCTATAAGTAATATAGGACTACAAATAATGGCTAAAAAACATTGGAAGTATTTAAGAAATAAATATTTAGAATTGCAAAGAAGTAAAATGAAACAATTGAAACAACATTTGAAGAAAACAAGGAATCAGTGGTATAACTATGATAGGACAAAATCAGATAAAGAAGATACTGAAGAAAAAGAAAAAATATCTACCACAGACAAATCTCCAAGACTTTCTTTTATACCCGGAGTAATAGTAAAAATTGAATTAAATGAACCATGTACAGATCCAAGAAGTTTAAAGGTTTGAACATTTGTTTATGTGACTATGTTAATTGCGCGACTACATTTATTTTTCTATAGAACTATATACCCATACATAAATATATAAATATTTCAAAGTATTTTAGGATTAAATTATACAAAATAGTATCTTTTAGGCGGAACTGAAAGGTAATAACAATATAAAATACATAGATGTGTCAGAAAGTGCTAATGAAGTATATGTTAGATGTGACACACCAGAATCAGCTCAATCTTTTATTCAAAAATCTAATAAAGAAAAAAATATGATTATATTAAAAGGTGAGCTTATAGTATTTTTTAACTAAGTTTAAAATATGTAATATAAATTATTATGATGAAATAACATTATATTGAATCATTACAGATGAGGATGAACGTATATACTGGAACAAAATACTACAAGATAGAGAAGAAAAATTGAGCAAAAAAGTCAGAGTTAAACAAAGGGGTAGAAGTAAACTTCTTAAGAAAGCAGAGAAAGAATTAGGAAAACATATAAAATTTGATGAAGTTTAATAAATTTTTTTTCTTGTATAAATCGTTAACACGTGTACATACAAATGAAAATATTCTTTGTATTATAATATACATTAAATATTTTTCTGTGTATTGTATTCGTTAAACATTATAAAATCAAATGTGAATAATAAATTTGAAGTCTTAAATCCTTTTTTTTGCATGTTTGTTTTTCAATACAAATACATTTCTATATGTCAAAATTAATCTTATCAACACTTTGTCTTTATTTCAGCCTCTCTTTTTTAAAATTTCTTACAATCTACCATTTTCCTCTACCGCGTCCTCTACCAAAATCACGTCCAAAGCCGCCGCCGCCACCACCACCACCACGTGATCCTCTAAATCCTCCTCTACCACTACCACCACCTCTATTAAACGAACCTCTCCCTCCCCCACCACCTCTACCACCGCGTCCACGAGATCCTTTGTTTATTCCACGTCCACTACCACCACCCCTTTTTTTTTCACCTGGAGGTTTGGGTAGAAACCTTTGCAAAGGTAATAATTTTGCTGGATCTATGAACAGCTGAAAGATAACATATATTTTAATAAAAATAAATTATTAATTGCTGTACATGCAGCAAAAAGATCTTACCGGAGTATCCTTCACAAAACTGGATGCTTTAATATTTTCTGATAATCTTATTGATACATAATAATCTCTAATATTACCAAATATTTCATCTATTTTCCCTATTTGTTGTTTATTTTCTGTATATATAGGTGCATTAAAAAAAGGAACTTGTTCAATATCCACTTTAGCAACAAGATCATCTTGAACAGTCCATGTAAAATGACCTAATGGAGTTACCGTTTCAGGAGGGCCTTGATCAAATCTATATACATTTATATAGGAAGTTAATAGAAGAAATAATGAAACACACAGCTTATATATATAAATATATTTGAATTATTACCCTCTTGAACCTCTGTCTCCACCACCCCCACGTCCACCTCTACCTCCACGAAATCCTCCACCTCCTCTACCAAATCCTCCACCACTTCTACCAAATCCTCCTCCACCGCCACGACCACGAAATGACATATTTATAGTCGTCTGTAATAAACAAATTTTTTAAAATACGTTTTATTACTTTTCATCTTCTTGAAAACTAACAAAAATTATATATTATTACAATACATAATAATAATAAAATATAAAATAAACCATCATATCCTTAATTTAAATTCTACATATACAAGAACAATACTTATTTGTTTATTTTAAACAAAATAATTCATTAATTTACATTATTTTTTCTGATATAAAATCATGAAGTAAATACCTTTTATAAAATTAAATAATTCTTGTGGAATAGACCACGTGTTTGATTCTATTTAACCTATATGAATAAACTGTTATGAATGAACTGTTATTAACTTATTATTTACTGTTATTATATTACTTCGTATAATTATTCTTATTAATTATTTATTGTACTAAAAATGAATACAAATATAAAATAATATATATTCAATTATTTTTAACTTTTCTTCAACAATAGATCAAATGATACCATGTTTATAGACGCATGATGCGCGCTAAAGTTAAGATTAAACCGGTTAAAATTTCATTGGAGATTCTCAATCACGTGACTGTAATGTCTAAAATTTCAGTGAAAATCAATTTTAATCGCTTTTTATATATGATGATCTATGTAAAATGTTATAAATTTTTTTATTAGGAAATATCGACAATCCGCTGGTTTTTTTCTAGTATTTTAAATAGTTTTAAAAGGAAAAACTAAATCCACCAGATAGCCAAAAGAATAGTCTGTACTACATTTTTTCAACGAAATGAAATAAATTTTGACATTTTTATGTAGTTATTATAAATTTATGTAGTTATTTATAAGTGTTTATCTATAAGTTTATATGATCGAAGAGTTCGTTTAGTTTTTTTAAGATTCATAATCCATCAGAAATTTGAAATGTCTCGTTTGATGAAAGTGTTGATATGTTATTAGTATTTGGTGAATGTCAAAAAAATTATAGTGCTGTTTAAATATTTCCTGAAAATTTCAGTGTACAAAAATCGCATATGATATTTTTACGATTAAAGCGACTCCAAAAAATTAGCACTTTGTTGTAAAACGAAAATATAACAAATGATGATAATGCTATTGCAAATATAGCAGCAGTAAGTGTGAATCCATAAATTAATGTACGTCAACTAAAATGAGAGAGTAAAATCAGTCAAACTTTAATTATAAGAATTTTGAAACAAACAATAATTTTGTTATATTTTTCTAAATTACTATATATTCAGAAATTATCTTATATCAAAAATAATATATTTCTTTTTATTTCAATAATTGTATGTAATATTAGAAAATATATCCAATAAATGTTACTTATTATTTTCATTCCACTTAAAAATAAGGAAAAGGTAAATGAATAATAAAAATATTCTTTGACTGTAAATAGATCTGAATATATCTTAACATACACAAGATAACTTTATAACAAAAAAAATTTCAAGTTTTTGAGAAAATAGTTTAATTTATATATTTGGTAAAGTGTCAAAAATATTGTTCTATTAAATATTTACATTAGGTATTATCAATTTGTATCACAGTCCATAGTATAGTAATCACAATGTGTAAACATTTTCAAAAATGTGATACAAGTATTTCAAAAAGTATGAGTATAATGGAATTTTACACTGTAAATTTACCATGAATATATAAGTTGACTATGCTTGGTTATTAATATAATATTTAGATATTATGAACAATTGGATTTAGAAAATTTGTCATTGGTTTCATATTATATGCTTCTTGAGAATCACTCGCATAATCTTGATGCTGTTTACGAATACGTTTATAAAATTCTTCAGTGACATTTGGTGTCGGTGGATGCAAGTAATCCTTTACACTGACATATTTTGGACCACCAAATGTATCCAAAACTGCGATAGATATCATTTTCAATTTGGCAAAATAGAAATGGTGATCTGGAAAGTATATATTTTAAAAATATATATTTTAACAATATTTCTACAGATATTACCATACACAATCACATAGATTAATAATTAATTGTACCTGCAGGCATGTTCTCCAAAGCAGGATGACGTCCAAACACAGCACTTTTAGCTAATTCTATCTCAGGATTATCATTTTTTATCTGTAAATATTATAATATCATAATATTGAATATTTATTTTATATAAATTTTTTGTTAAAAATTATTTCATTCATTTTTTACTAACTGCTTTAATCTTTCCAGTAAGTATGACCCTTGCACAGCGTGGATCCATTGGATCCCATATTTTTTCTCTACAATAATTTTCTTGAGCTAAAGTCATGAAAAGGGTAGCTCGATTATCTCTCTGTAATAATAATAATATATCTGATTAATACTTGTCATGTATATATACCTTATTTTACATATAAAAGAATTATATAGAATTTGTAAAAACAGAAGACAAAAGAATGTTTGATAATGATATCTTATCATTTAGCTATATTATCTGAAAGAATAATATATTTCATTTAGAAACATATATCAACATATTTTCAATGTTAAACTTATTGATACATACAGTTAAATCTTGTGATGTAAAGTCCAAAGGTGTAAGATAAAGATAAGGTATTCCAGATCCATTACCTAATGGACCATCAGAAAAGGAAACTAAATTAACTGTTGGAAATGTTTCAATTTCATGTCGTGTACTTATAGTCGCCACAGAGGTCCAATCTATAAAAATATTAATTTTAATAGAAAAATTAATGTCATGAAAATTAATATAAATTCTTTAATCTTCTCAATATTTCGAAATCGTGAAACGTGGAAATGAAAATTTTTAAATAACCAATGAAATCATATTGATAGCATGCACTTATCATGAATTAGATAAAATAAAATTGAAAATTATTTTTTATTTATTAATTTTTTAATTTCGAAAATAAATTAAAAATATAATGATGTTTTCAGAAAATATATTATTTCTTATTTTAAATCTTCTATTTAAATTAATGAAGAACGTCGATTGACGTCAAGGTATTTCCGTAACAGTTGACTATTTTTGGGAATATAAGGATAACTGGCAAGGTTTCTTACAAGCGAGGATTTGTGAAATTCATTTCATATCAGGAAATTCTTAATCGTCATGTTGTAAATAAATATATTAATTCTTTTAAATTCTAATGAAGTTAAAAACATTTATAAAATATTTGGACATGTTTGTTCGGATCTCGATTCGTACAAACAAACAATGAAGATAATTATCACTCGTATATGTACGTTTTTCATAATAATCCAAAGTTAAGGAACAACATATGCAACAAAAAAATTTATTTTTTTATATCGATTTTATATAATATTAATATCATATGCAAATCAATGTTAATTCTAATAACGTTCGATCATGTCTATAGTTTTTATATCTATGTTCACTCTTTACGAACTATGTCAATGTTAAAAATAAGCGGGAATAATTAACAGTTCAAATAATGTCGATAAATACATTCTCTGTTTGACCTTACGTGATTGGAAAATAGTCAATATTTTTAATAAAAAATAATGATGATAATAATAATAATAATAATAATAATAATAATAATAATTTCGTTGAAATTTAATTGCAACAAACTTCACGAAATCCTCGTAAAAATAGCGTAGAATTTAATTAATCAAAAGCAACAACTATTATAATATTTAAAGATATATTTAGTTGCACGATATAAATAGATCGTTCAAATCGATTTTGTTGATTCATTATACATTGGAAAAAAAAAGAATATTGTTTCAACTTAAAAAACGATCAAAATTAAAATTTATTGTGTATAAACATTACGTCATACTTACCAGCTTGATTAACAATATATCTTGCCATTAAAACAGCGTCTTCAACCGGAGGTGGATCTTGCGATCGTCTATGTTCTCTCTCATAATTTTTTATTGAATCTGATGAATTGTCAGTAAAATCGATCGACCATTTCCCTTCTCTTTCTCTTTGTTCTTTCATTTTCTTCCACTCGAGAAATTCTTCGAATTCTTGCCATTGTCGATACTTATCGCCGTTCTGATTGTTGTATTTTTTTGCCTCGATCGTTAAGATCAAAAAGGCAATGAAAATACTCACTCGGAGGATCATCTCAACACTTTTTGCACGATTTATGACAGCAGCTAGAAAAAGTACAATATCGATCAGATATCTTAAAACATAAAACTTATATGTATTTTTTCTTTTTATTTACGTACGCTACGTTCCAACGTTCTTACACAAATGGCTAATCTGCAATGACTGTCGGATTCGCCGATTCCACTTGAAAACCTCGCATTATCAAAAATACTTGACTGCTGCTTTAATACGCATGCGTAATAGTTGATATGAACGTAACTAGAAATAATTTATAAATTTTCACATTTTGATGCAAGATTTTGCAAATAGTAATACATATAAAAAGAAACGTTTGAACTTCGATAATACCTCGTATTCAATATCATTTTTAGAATATTTCCATTTGTTTAATCGCTATTTTACCTTACATTTTTATTATCAATTACGATTCTTTTAAAATTCAATTGCTTGTAATTTAATATATTATTAAAGTAAATACACATAAAAACATATTATATGTTTTAGGCTATATGTACTTTATATGTGAAATATGATCATTTATAATATGGTGTAATATTTTACAATCATCGATAGCAAGATATAAAACGGGAAGACAGTTCATCGAAGGTTTACTGTAACAGGCAACTTCGTGAGAATACCACGGGTTATTTAAGTGAAATTTCTAACAAGTTGGACCAATCGTGTGGCAACAAAGGAAAATAACAGCTCGTTTAAGGTACGACATAAATATTGTTTTCCTTGCAATTTCTTTTGTCTTTTACTATCACTTCGATTCTATGTTAATGTTTAATCCATTAATATTAATGTTTAATCTATATATCTAGATTGTCCCAAAAGTTTTTCAAGCTATCTTAAGCTGTTTTATCTGGCAATGTAACAATGTTTGTCTGGCAAATAAAAACAAAAGATACTTTTGGGACAGTCCAATATTAAAAAAAAATGATTAAAAAATATACGATAAATAGTATAATTCAGAAAACAATTTTAATTATTTAATTAAAATTCAATTTGAATTTGATCAAATATATTAGATTGTCATCGATTATGAATCGATTGAGAAAGTATCTCGAATTGATATAAAATATTGATGTTGAATAATAAAAAATTATATTGAACAATATGATTTGATGCTGGATCCTATTTTATGCTTTACAATAACGCTGTTAAAATATTTTTAAAAATATTTTTAATGATTACGCAATATATGATATAAATATCTTTATATATCGTGTTCATGAAGAGTCAGTTCAGATAAAGTCATATTTTGATTGCAATATGTTGAGCAAGTCATGTATGCTGATACAGGTTAAACAATATTAGAGGTCGCTATGTCGAATTTAAATATTAAACTTTCTTTTTGCACAAATGTGTGTGTACACACGCGCGCGTACACACACATACACATGTAAAAAGAGAAAAAAGTAAATATTTATTTCAGTATTTTTTAATAATCTGAAAGCAATGATATACCTTAGTTTTAAATATTATCTAATTTCTATAGAATTTAAAGAGCAGTAATATTTTTTTACATTACATATTTGTTATAAATCAATCAAAATGTTTAATATATAATATTATTTTGTTTCAGTTTATGAATAATATATTTTCAAGAAAGCAGTCGTCCTCTATAACAAAAAAAATGGAGAGTGATCTGTCTAATGATTTATTTGATGCTATTCAAAAGAATGATTTAAATAAAGTTATAGATTTGATTTCAAAAGGGGCTAATGTTAATACCTGTGATAATACTGGTAAGTTTCCTTTGCAAGTAGCTATAAAAAAGGAATCTACAGAGATCATAGAAGAACTTATACAGAAAGGTGCCGATGTTAATATTAAAGTTTACGATAAAGATCGTAATATACCACTTGTAGAATATGCCATGGAAGAAAGTAATACAAATATAGTTACATTATTAGTAGAAAAAGGGGCTATTGTTACATTTAATAATGATAATGAAGAAAAAGTACTACACTATGTTATCAAAAGTGGTATGTTTGAATTGCTAACAGATTTAATTAATAAAGGAATTAATATTAATTTAAAAACAGATGAGGGTCAAACACCCTTATTTATAGCAGTCAAACAAGGACAATTACAAATTGTCATATTTTTATGCAACTTGGGGGCTGATATAAACATACGTACTTCTAAAAATAGCACAGCATTACATTTTGCTGTATCATGTCCTGTATATGAAATTACAGAATTTCTCATTAATAATGGTGCAGAAATTGATGCAGAAAATGTATACGGTTATACACCTCTACAATGTGCTCTTTATGATAATAATTTAAAAATGGCTAAACTTTTAGTAGAAAAAGGTGCTAATGTAAATAGAATTTATATAAATACCCATTATGCTCGACAGAGATTAGGAGGTACACTTTTACACTGGGCTTCTCGAAATTGGAATTCAGATGAAGTAATGAAATTTCTCATAGAAAATGGAGCAGATATTAATGCCACTGAACGTGATGGTAGAACACCTCTTTGTTTATTAGTAAAACACAATGGAACTCCAGAAATGATAACGTTTTTTGTTAAAAATGGTGCAGATCTTAACAATAAAGGTGGTGGTAGTCCATTATATTGGGCTATCTATAGCCATTGCATAAGATTACAAACTTTATTGATAGAACTTGGCACAGATGTTAATGGTGTTATTGATAGCTTTGATGATTTAAAAGCACCATTGCATTTGACACGTGATTTACCTGTGGTAAAACTTCTTATAGATAAAGGAGCTAATGTAAATATTACAGATAAATTTAAGAGCACGCCATTACATTATGCTAATCATCTTTCTATAGTAAAGTGTCTTGTGGAAAATGGTGCTGATATAAATGCTAAAAACAATGAAGGAAACACACCTTTACATACAGCTGTTAATTTTCCTATAGTAGAATATTTAGTAGAAAAAGGTGCAGATGTAAATATTCCTAATTTTAAAGGGTATACACCATTGCATTTTGCAAAAAATGTAATTATAGCAGAGTATTTGATAGAGCAAGGTGCTGATATTAAAGCCATTGCAAAAGATGGAAAATCTATATTACATAGCATTATTGAAACAAATACATATTATGATTTAAATTTTATCGAGTTATCAAATTTGATACAATTTTTAATAGAGAAAGGTATAAATATTGACATTACTGATAATGATGGTAATACACCATTGCATTTGTGTGCTGCAACATATAACAATTTTATAGCAAAGATATTACTTGAAAATGGGGCAAATATTTCTGCTACTAACATTGAAAATAAAAAACCAGTAGATTTGGATAATGGAATGTTTGCAGATATGATCACTTCTGTAACAAAACTGTTTACTGCTGTGAATGAAAATGCATCCTGGAAAACAATAGAATCTTTAATTTTTTATAGAGCTCAATTGTTAAATGTTCCATTGGATAATTTTAAAACAACTATATTACATTCTATGGCACAAAATTGTGATGAAAGTATAGTGAAAAAATTGTTCCAACGACTACAATATAGAGAAAATATAATTAATTTTATTACTAAATATAAATTGGTAAATGCTCAAGATATAAATCATTGGATGCCTTTACATTATGCTGCACTAAGAGGAGATAAGAGTATAGTTAAACATTTATTGAATAATGGTGCAATATATAATGCTGAAACTTTAAAATTTGAAACACCAATGAAACTTACTACTAATGATGAAATTAAAAGTATACTTCAATTAACAGAAAAAATATTTGAATATGTAAAAGTAGGAAATAAGACAGAGGTTGCTAAATGTATTACAATACAAAAAGAAATCATTAATGCTAGAGATAATAATGGTGATAGCCCTTTACATCTTGCCATTTATCATGATCATACAGATATTGCAATGTTGCTATTAAAGCATGAAGCTGATTTTATTCAAATTAATGCTAAAAAATACACAACGTTACATTTTGCTACTTTCAAGGGTAATAAGGATATAGTTGCAAATTTGCTTATAAATCTGAAGAAAACTAAAAAATTAAATGAGTTCATTAATTTAAAATCAATAAATGGTATGACTGCTGTTCATATGGCTGCTAAGAACAATTTTATCGATCTTATAAAACTTTTATTGAGTTATGGTGCAATCTATAATGAAAAAGATAAAGAAGGCAAAGTACCAATGGATCTTTCTATGGACAAGGATATCATTGATTATTTAAAATTTGTGCAGGAATTATTTGAAGATGCAAAATATGGGAAAATTGAAATTATTAACAAATTAGAAAATTTAGATTGCAACGAATTTAAAACAGTTACAACTATTTGTAATAGACAAGGATATACATTGAAGGATATTATGAAATTTAATCAATACGATTGTATTCTTCAAAAATTTTCGAAAGTAGAATCAACGAAAAGTATTTTAGTCAATGGGACTAAAGAATCTCTAAATAAATACAGAAATAAATATTCAGATGAAAGTGACCAGGAAGATATCATTTTTGGTTTATTTGATTAATTTAAGATAAAATATATGTATATCTATATTTTAATTTTTATTATGTTTATATGTCAATTAAAAATATCAAAAGTTCTAGATTAGATTGAATTTATATTCCAAATAGGTCTAACTTCGCTTTTAATAATTTTTAAAAATATGTGGAAATATGTTTGATGAAGTGTATTATAATTTTTATACAATATGTTTTTTATTATGTAATTTATAATTACTATTTCTTTACGAGTATATATTTATATAGATATTTTAAGTATCATGCGTGTGAGCATAATTTATGTTTCGGATAATTTATATTTCGTCGATAATAGAGATCGCAAGTCGCAAATGTCATCTATCGGTAATCAATTTTTTGATCCCCTGTGATAGGCAACATTATAGCGACACATATTGCCTGTATTCAGGCGTGGCACATATCGGATATCGATAAGAAACATAAAAATTTAAACAAAAATTGTTAACATGTCAATTTTTTTTTAAAGACAATTATCTTTTATACTTTTTGCGATGTCTAGAAAGTAAGAACTTATTGCAATAGCTTTCATAGATGGAAATAATCTGCATTTTAGTTAAAAAAATATGCTTATTTAACAATTGTTTGATTTGAGTGACTTTTAAATATCTATAGGATTTTATTGTAAAAAAAGGGCTAAAACTTACATCGATATATTTTTCGCATTTAATGTTGAGGAAACTAGCACGTTGTTCGGCCCTGAGTTGTTCCTGTAATGTAGGTCGTCGTCTAACTGTTCCGCGTACCGTTCCGTCGAGTCCATACGACGTTCATTAGTCTGGTCCAACTTGGCTCTTCCAGCTCTTCTTCTTTGCTTACGATATTTTTCTACGAAGAGGAAAAGTTACTTGGGACAATAATATCTATGATAAGATTTTCATAGAATAAAAACTAGTTCATTTATTATTCCTTCCATTTTATTATTTCTTTCTGCATTCTACTGTAACCATTGATTTTATATAAAAGAAAACTTTATTGATTTGTGATTATAAAAAAAAGAAAAGAAAAGAAAAAAAAAACACTAATCTTTCTCAATCTTTTTTCTATGATTCTTAAGAAGCAAAATATCAGTAGTAAGACAAAAATCAGTAGTAATATCATAAAAAATTTCTAATTAAATATTTAAGTAAAAGAAAATTGTAAGATACACTTTCAATAAAGATACCTATATATTAAAAAAAAAAAAAAAAAAAACATGGAATTGGATTATTGGAATCTATTGAAATTTGTAAATGGTGGTGGAATCGAAGATGCACATCGGTTCTTGGCCAAATTCGTCGAGCCAACGATTAAATCAGGAACGAGAAACTCATTCGTATTGCGAGGCTTCCCTTTACGAACATCAACGCAAGGAACGTCGCTTTCTTCGGGCACCTTTTCCTCTTCCACCTCTTTCTACTCTTCTTCCTTCTCCTCCACCACCTTCTCTTATACAGTTTCGTCCTCTTCTTACCATCAGTGGCTTCTACCTCATCGTCTTCCTGCTACCATCACAATGTCCATCCTCTTCAGTCGACGCGTGACCTTCTCGCGGACCGTAGAGAGAGAGTTTCCGTGAACTGCGAGTGTTTGATCCTTAAAAGCGAGCACCGCATCTTTCCAGAGCGGCCAGCTCTCGCTTTTGCGTTAAAGGAGGAAGAGGGACGGAGTCCCTCGAGATCGCGATCGATCATCCATCGAGTTCTTTTTTATTCTTTTTTTTTTTCTTTCTCTTTATCTCTTTTTTTTCTCTTTCTTTCTCTCTCTCTCTCTTTTTCTTTTTATTTCGCATAATATACCTAAGATTCCTACGAGAATCAAGCACGTGTCGACTCGTTCACTTATGGATCAATAAAGAGGAGTGTGAGTAATTGACCGGTTCATTCTTGTTGGTGATCTAAGAGCGTTCATCTTTCCTCGTTCTTCGATTTATCAGGTAAATATAATAATTTATGAGAAATTTGAAGAATTGGAAGGATTTAAATTTGACTAAATTAAATTCAATGATATAAATTCTATTAAAAAATCAACGTGATAACATTAGGTAGATATACGTTGGCGAAGATTTTCTTATTATCGTATAAAATGTTAGAATTCATAAAAGAAGATGTAATCATATGCCGTTGACATCAGGTCGTTTATAAGAAAGAGGAAGTGGTTAGAACGAAGTAATTTATCTGAACTATGTAGAAGGAATCTTCTTTTTCTTACATTTTCTTATAAGGTTCATTTAATTATACTAATGTATATATCATAGGTGAAATTTGTTCTCAGTCTTTACAATCAATATTGAAAAGAAATAGAAAATTGATACAAATTGTTTTATGACGTGAGGAAAAATCACGTGCGAGGAGATACTAAAAAATTAATTAAAATTCATGTAGAAAGACACGAAGTTAATTAGAAAGTAGCACGTATAATTCTTGTATACGCGGAAATATCTATTTAGTACGCGTTGATAAGGCTGAACGGATGTCGATGATTCATGTCATCGTACTCAAAACCGCATTCAAGGATGGAACAGCCGAAACTTCTGAGGAAGTAGGTCAATTCGAGTTACGTTATGCCTAAGATAGGGTCACGGTCAGGCTCATGGTCCAGGACCGAAAAAGACCTTGAACGATTTTAGAACTCATCGAAATAATCCGAGGTCGTTTCACCGCCCACATAAATACCCGTTCGTCGACCCGCGTCTATCTTTTACGGTCAACGCTCTCATTTTTCTCGCGGTCATACCGGAGAGCGTCGTCATTAAAATAACGCGAACGAACGATATCGAATCGGTAATGAATTCGTAAATACGAATTGATAATGGTAATGGTATAGTAAAAAAAAAAAAAAATTATAAAATAATAAATATTATATACCAGTAAAGTAAAATTCTATATATATATGTATATACATTTATTATAATCAAATATTATAATATAGAAAATACTGATAATAATATGCATATAGTTTTGTATTTTTGATTAAATTTAAAGATCAACAAAAGAGTGGCATTAAAAAAAAAAAAGAACAAAGGAATCCACAGTAAATATGCATGGTAAATCGTAAAACAGTATTCCTTTCGGATGTTTCATTCCTGGTATCGAAAGCCCGCTCGAAAGTGCGAGTAACGAAATGCTAATGCCAAATACGGCGCCCGAAGCTGATGTTGTTGGCTGGTGTGTGCCGTAGTCTCAACAAAACCTAGTAGAATGTCGTGCGAGAGCAATGAAAGAGAAGAAAGAAGAACGGGAAAAGAATACGAAACCCGTTAGCTGCTGGAACACGATTCCGTTCGACGTGAGACGCGATGCTCGTTTACTCGTAGTCTTTTTTATTTTTTATCAACTGATAGTGTGTTTGCGGTTATATCGCAAGAAATGTAATTGATGTTTGAAATATTATTGTGTTGTCCAAAAAAGACATTCTTATTAAAATGATCGTCCCTTTAAAATTCTATTTTTATTTATTTATTGTTTCTTTCGAAGTTAGCTCTACTTGTTTTCTCTTTTCATCATCTTCACTTTACGTATTATTATCCGTTATTAGCCGTTCGAAACTTTATTCATATTCATTAGAACATCCGATGATATATACGAAGCAACGGTGACGCGTTTTTACAGTAACGCAATTAAATGTCACGACAAATCCGGTATATGCATACGTGTGTACTATAAAACGAACATAAGATCTACATACGTACGCATCGGATAGGTTGTAAATGTAGGTCACGAAGGACGGTCAGACCTTCCTTATTACTTTTCCTATGCTTCTGCTTAGAGATCCCGCTACTTGAGAAGGAAAGAAGTTAAAAAAAAGGATTTAAATAGGATGGGACGTATAGCACATCCTTCAAATTTAATAATAGCTTACGATTAAATAGTTTCCGTTTTGCAAAATAGAGATAAGATATAAAAAGATTTGCAGCAGATTGAATTAATGAAGCAAATCGTTTGTTAATTAGTATTTCTGTCAAATCGTTTCAGATATCTACGAGAAAGATGCGTGCCATCCTGTTGATGTTATTAATGACACTAGCCAGTGCTAGTAAAGTGGTTAACGAGTACCTGATGGGTGGTCATTTGGACAACAATGATCCGAAAACGAAAACTCAGATGGACGAGCGCGAGTACGCATCTTTGGGAAGATCGACTCTACTGGACGCCCTTGACCTAGATCTCGATGCCGAAGAAAGCACTGTCGGTTCTTTCTCTCTGGCCAAGGACGATGAAGGTCCACGATATGGGCCACCATTTTCCTTCGCTTTCAACGGTGGGAGACCTTTTTCTTTAGAAAAAGATCCCATTACCGGAAAAATTGATTACGAGAAAGCACCGGCAGTGAAAATCTTAAATTACACTGACCGTTACGAGGAAAATGATGATAATGACAAGGATAGAGAAACAAGCGAAATGTCACCGGAAGAGGATGCTGATTTGCACGCGAAGAAAAAGAAAATCGAAAATAAGGATCCCGACGATGTTAGTCCGAACGAGATAAATCCGAATTCACCGAGTTTTCACGACTTTCTCAATCTTCCCGTTCGTTATTCCTCCGATAAATATAACAAGGATAAGTATCCATTGATTTCGAGTTCGTACGCGAACACGAAGGTTCAAAGTGGCTCGAACAGCTATAGCACGTACAATCATAGACCTTATCATCGAGAAACTACTTTATATTATCCTGTTAAAAAAACATATATCCCAAAAGCAAGTACTACAACGACAACGACGACTACTACTACTACTACTACTACCACCACCATGAAACCAACTACGTTACGTCCATCGACGATGTCTACGACTGTACCAACAACTACCACAACGACGACTACTATGCCTTCGACTACAATGTCTACTACAACAAAAGCACCACCCGTTACCACTTGGAAACCATCTAGCACAAGTACCGTACGATATACGATAGATAATAGTAATGATTATGAAGACATTCTTTCTTCGTTCAACATTCCAATAAAGAAATTTCAAGAAACGATAAACTCCGATCATCATACTCCAAATAATCTTGCAGTACCTTCTCACAGAGAACCAGCAGTACAATTACCTCCGAAAAAAGAAGAGTACGATATGTATGAGGATTATGACATGCACGAAGAATCAAACGAAGAGCAGGATTATTCTTTCGATAAGGAAGTACCTAAAGAACCAATAAGTTCAAGTACAATATCAGCTCCACCGAATTTTATGATTTCGAATACAACTTCATCATCTACTCAATCAAGCGTTACTACACCTGAAAGTACTACGATGAAATCGACTATATTGTTTTCCACTCCGGCTCCATCATCACCATCGAGCAATATTGTATCTACCCATCCACTACAATTCCAGGTTGTCCCACATCCAGTTACTTCGATGTCTATCGATTCTGATGATCGAGAACTTCCAACCTTTGAGAATGTTGTTGATAATCGAAGACCTGGCATTTTGGATGGGATGATTTCCAATGCGGGAGGACATCAGGTTATTCATCAACGACCGCTCGGAATGGGTGGACAAATTCTAGTAGGAAGTACGAGTAATATTGTTGTTCCACCGGATCAGGATACGGTGTCTTTCGTACTTGGAAACAGGCAAAATGTGGAGGGTGGAGGCTACTACTCGCCTGGTACAGCGATCGGTGAGAATCCTTATGGAGGTTTGACAGGTGCGGAGGCTTCCTTTAGACCGATATATGGTGAAGTGTCAACTGGTCAAGATGGTTATGACCTTGAGACAGATCCACAGAGAACGGTAGCCCTTCCATCGGTAGCCGTTGAATCTAATTTCGGATATGGTCCTCAAAAATGGTGGCCACCGAATTCAGGACCACCTTTAAAAAATAGTAACGAAATCGAATCATCAAAAATACAATCCTCTATCGTTCGGGGTACTATGCTCATAGAACAGAAAGATGTTCGAAATGAAGAAAAGGATCCTAACCGCGTAGCTTTTCCTAAAACGGAAGAAGAAAAATATCCGGTTGAAGAACACATTGTCATTATTAACGAAGCTGATGGTACGGTTCAAGAGCTCCCACCTTCAACAACGACACTGCCTCCGAAAACTAAGCCAGATTCTGTTTCAACAGTAGACGATCATCTTCCTCAACTTTCTGAAAATCTTACACCACCCGCCGAAAGACCAAGGCCACCTCCACCGTACTATTTCCATCATCAACATGGTGGAACTGCAAGACCCGATTACCCAAGACCACCTCAAAGGCTTCCTTTACCTCCTGCACGTGGAAAACCATTTCCTCCGCCTCCTCTTCCTCCTCCTATATCTGATTCCTTAGCGATTCGAAGACGACCATATCCCTCTGACACAAAATTACCGAACATATTGCCACAATTTAGGCCAAACGCAAAAGTTTCACATGGTCATCGTAATCCGGAGAACATAGGTACAATACCAGCACCGCAAGCATATCCTAATAGGATTAGACAACCGTCTCACGTTCATCCACTATCGAGAAGGCCCATACCACCAGCCCTGTCATACCTTCAAAGATTAAATCCACCCCCACCACCGATCCATGCCATTAGACTCGCTGGATCATCTTCTACAATAGCAGAAAACATTGCCCCTGTTCAGGAAAGTGAGACAACGATCAAGAGATTTCGTCACCCAGCAGCGGTACAACCAACTTCCAGAGGAGAGAGCGACGAGAATACAAATCAGCCAAATCGGTTGCCAGGTCAAAAGCAGAAATTGCGCTTGGAGGACGAAGAGACGTCCGAGCGTTATTCTGAGGAACCACCTCAGATGCCACCAAGACCACCTTTGTTTCCACGGCGTAGAACGGCAGATCCACCACGGGTAACCACCTTGCAAATGATCCAACAACGAGGAGAGCTCGAAGAAGAGGACGAGGCAACGGGTTTGGCATCTTCCAGTAATAACGATCCAGATCAGGACACTAAGAACACGATGGTTCAGGAGATGGAACGTAGAAAGGATGTTCGTGATTCAGTAGCTGAGGCACCGGTTTACGTAGTATATCCTGTGAACACAGCGGTTAACATAGATCCTGACGATTCTGCGGACAAAGACGAGAGTGTGGTAGTAGGAACTAGAGGACCACATCGTCCTCTTCCACCGGAGACTCTTCTTCGAGACGACAAGGATAGAGAGAAGATCAACGAAGAAGAGTCGACGATGATCGATCTTTACAACGGTCGTCCGATCGGAGATTTTTCTTATTCTCTTGATAGAGTAGATTCTTCCATATATGCTGGACCCGTGAGAGAGACTCCCATACTTGTTCCGAGCGATCAACGTCATGAAAATCGTCCGTCGAACGAAAGGGACGAGGAAAAGGAAGATGGTGATCACGTAAACGTTATACCTTATCTTCAAGATTTTGTACCTTTCTCGAGAAGAAAAAGCGAGGGCGTTATCTCGGCAACTCTTCATCGTATGCCAAACAACAATCATCCTTCGTCTACGCCAATAGCTTATGTCTACACGCCTACGGCTGAAGCGTCTCATCGTCTGGACGTCGACGTTAAAGATGATGGCTCGAAAATAAATAGAAACGATCAACGACCGGTTCTCTTGCCCTCTCAGCAACCCTCCAGTTCTTCGAGTTCTGCACCATCCCCTCAGAATTTCATGGCACCGTTTGTAGCCAGCCTGAGAGCCGAGGCCCCAGCTAAAAATGGTTGGAATGTTGTTGTTATCGAGTCTAAGGATAAAGCGACATCCGATGATGAGAAGACCGATGATGTTGTCGATACCGACGATGAATCGTCGAAGAAAAGCGAATTCGATCCGGAAAACTTCAAACCACAACTTTTCGGTGGTTTTAAACCCATTTTCGAATTTCCTATGGACAATGACGAGGGCACGGAAGGACGTGAAAACAATAACGATAATTCCTCGATACCGAAAAACGTACAGGAGGAGACTGTTGATCCTGCTGCTTGATGAAAAATTGGAATTATAGGGAATTTATGAATATCACAAAATATAAATTATTCGTTTGGAATGCTTCTTTTATTTCTTTTGGCGTTTCTCATCTTAGATTACATCGATTATTTATCCAAACTAGGAAAAATAGTAGAAACAGTATAAATATAAAAAAAAAGTATAAAAAAACATCATGTGTTATAAATTAGAATTATTTAATATGCGTACTGAATTTTTTAAATATTCGACGTACAGTTTAATTTAAGAAGATTAGACACATCGAAGAAACGCGAAAAGAAATTTTCAAAGAAGAAGCATTTCAAAATCTCGCGTTGGGGTGGTTGGGATCTATCAATTGATCATTACGGGGAAAAATACAAAAAAAAAACAGCGCGCGATTAGAGTGCCTTAGTTCTTCGATGATACCAATTGTATCAGGATCATTGAAGCTTCTTTTATTAAGTATATAAAAATCATATGAATAATGATCGATATGTCTCATTTCATTTATGAAATACTATACAATCTTCACGAGATATTTCTCATTTGTGTATTAAGATCATATATGAAATTAAATCGGAACGTATCTCGTGATAATAATATTAATTACACGTATTTATTTAATTATTATAATTTATATATTAAAATATATTTATATATACGTACTTGTAGACCGCAAGTATCACGTTGACTGAAGAGTGTAGAATATCTATGTAATAGTATATATTATATTTATGTATTAAATTTTCTTTCATATTAATAATGTAATTGTAAAATACATCGATGTTTTTCAATAGCAGCCATAGATATAACATATCACGAATAAAATCCTAAACAATTTTATTCTTTATTCTCTCTTTATTCATATAAACGCTCTTGTAAATGAAATGCTGTCTCTAATACATTTAGTACAAAAAGTAATCTTTACAATTATGTCGCATAGATATATATTATATAATATATATATAATATAATATATAGTATAATATATATAGTATAATATATATAATATATTATAGATAATATATAATATATATAATATATAACATTTTATAAACTGTACATTCATATATTGATATATATATATATATATATATATATATATATATATATATATATCGCACATGAATCTTACATGTAACATGCATTTTATAATATTTATATAATACTGAACATATGTTAATCCGCCGGAAAAACCTTCACGTGTTACAAAAAAAAAAAAAGTAAGAAAAAATAATTCAACTATTTTTGATTACTCTTTGATTTTGTTGTATAAATGATTATATAAAAACAGGAATCACTAAGTTTGTTCACAACAATTAAAATATTTTCAGCAATTCTAATATTATATCGATTCATGATTGCAAATGATTGAACTATCTTTAATTCTCGTATATCACATTGTCATTAAAAATATTAGATATAAAATATTACGATACAAATTTGTTCATAGTCTATGATCAATGACAAACATTAATACATTTATTCCTTATGAAAAAATCTTGTGATCAATCTTTAGAAACACACATCTCTTTGCAAAGATAACGACTCATTTAAAAGTTTATCTCTCTGGCAGTGAGCGCTTTTAAACGTCATAAATTTGTACGTGTATTTGTCAATAAAAAATATATTATTATATTTAAAAATAATGAAAAATGATAGTTTACCTTTTATCTACTACCGAATAAGCGAAGGTCTAATTTTAATATAACATCACCTCTTTCAACTTCTCGTAACCTGAACCGTTGTAGAATAGGTCCGCAAGAATCTTTACTGTCTCTCATGATATCTGCTACCTTAATCTCTGCACGGCCCAAAAATTCTGCGTTAGAAATATTTTATTAAAATGTATAAACATATGAAGTAAAATTTATACATAGGTCGTAAATAATATAAAATATACCATCCGGACTATAATAGCCTTTATCAAATACTGTGATGCAAAGAGTATCTTCGAGTAAATCCTTGACTTGAAACTGCATAGATGTATCCCATAAAGGACAATCTGTCCCTGAAACAACACTAGTTCTTTCTTCTTGGGATCCCATTGAAACTTTGCAGAATGTATTACATTTTCCTGTTTGAAAATTATTCACAATTATTATAATTAAAATTATAAATATACCATTATATTATATTTATATTTTACATATTGTTTTAATAATTTATTTAAAATTTATTTTATAATATAATTTCTGATAGAGCTTTTACATAGCATGATGCTTATTTGTATACATAAAACATGTAAATCATAAGTTTAAGACAGAAAGAAAGAAGATTGAAGTGCATTCAATGCTGCATATTAATTAGAAAGAGTTATTAAGCTTATTAAATTAATGCATGCAGTTAAAAAGACGTTAGAATACTATATTATAAATGATACATTTTTTATTTTATTACGTACGAAATGGGAAATAATATACATTGCTGGAAAATGTAAAGCTTTACCTCTTTTTTTTATAATAAGTTCTTCAGCTTCCACTACAACTAATCGAAGATAGCCTTGAGGTGGTCTCCTACGAACTATAATCATGCAATATTCTGTTAGTAAATACTACAAGGAATGAAGCATTAGAAGTGTCATTTTATTGCCATATGAATTATTTTCCTCTGATGTCCACTGTTTTTGTCCTCTTGATAAGGTTTTAAGACACATGCAATTATATAGAAGCAAAAATAACAATAAAGCATGAAAGCAAGCACAACTGCAAGCAACAAAAAAAACATGCAGTTGCTTACCGGATGGTGCTTTCAGATTGGAGCCTTCAAACACAGTAACAAGAATGCGTCCACATGCTCCAAATTGCGCCTGCTCTGTTTATCCATATACGTGACACATTATTGCACATTTTTATATCTTAATTGATAAAGTAGACAATTCCAGAAACAAAAAGCATCAAATGGAAAGCTAACAAATCGTAGCTATGTAGGGATTTGTTTACTTACGATTTCATTGTCGTAAGTCATTTTGGAAACAAGACTAATTACTTGTAATATGAAAATGATAAACGTATAGACAATGATATGGCAGATGTTGTGAAAACGAAACTCACTAGATCGCTGTCTCTGTAAACGTGTCTTCTCATTTTCCATAAATGTTTTGCGTGCTTCTGTAATTCTTTTCATCCATAATGAACATTCACTCGCGGATGGTGCCACTAATATTATTGGCTTTTTTGAATCTCTAAGTCTCAAAGTTTTGGATGTATTATCTGAGACTTCAAAACCATTTATACTTCCACTTCCACTTCCACTTGTATCTAAATCGGATAGCAATGATAATTCATTAAGAAATATCGGCTGCAAGATGAAATCAAAATTAATTTTAATTATTTTAGTAACATTTATCATTTTTTTTTTTTTATAGAGGATTCATTAATATACCTTCCTATACATTTTAAATCTTTGGTGCTCGTTACGCTCGAACGAAAATTGTTGTCCACTTGGCAAAGATTTTGTCGGTTGTGCAAATAATAAAAAATCATTTGTTAGAAAACTGACGAGTTCTTTTCCACTCTTGGCCTGATGTAAATATTTAAATTAATTCGTAATAATAATCTGCCTAATATAATTATACTTAAGGTAAAATATTATCATTTTATCACACCTTATGAAGAATACCATAATGTAATAATTTTCTTGGTCCTAGTGAATTAGTTAAAGAATTAAATACAAGTGGTTCTTCAAGACCATCACATACGACATGATTTTGCAACCATTCTAATCTATCACTATTTTCTTTTTCTCTTACACCTTCATTTACCTAACAAAAAATAAAATACATTAGATAAAAGGAATAGTTTTTTATGAAATAAATTTGATATTTTAATAGTAATTTTACTTGTGTACAAAATTCTTCAGCTTTAGCTAATGCTTCTTGAAGATATTGTCTATCTGGATGATCATGTGGCGTGTGTTCTAAAATCTGTAATTACCATTAAAATAAATTAATATATAAACTGTATTTAAGAACAAAGAAGCATTAATAAAAAAAAAAAACCTTACTTTATTAATAATAAGTGGATATTTTGTTATCCTTTGCATAGGTTTGATTAAAAATGAACTAAGTGGCATTCCTTTGGTCCTTGGATCTTGCTGACAAACATGTGCAACTTCAACAAATTCTGGTAAAGTTTCTGTTAATCGTTGAAGATATACAGCAGCAGATATTTGACAACTACAAAATCGTATATAAGCTGACATTCTTGGTATCTGAAAGTTTATTCAATATAAAAAATAAATAATTCTATGAAATTAGAAATATTTTTTCATAGTAAACACTAACATACATTTTCACATAAAATATCACCAATCATTCTAACAATCCCACCTTCACTGTTTTCTCTTCTTATTCTTAAAGTCCTATAAATAAGAAAAGTTAATATTCATACTTTTCTTGTTTTATTCTTTTAAATTTATTACCTTAAAAAATTATCATTACAGGCTATAATATCTCTCCAATTTACAAAGATTTTATCCACCTCATCTAAAGTTAAAACTAGACTTTCAATGAGAGGTTTTTCAAATACCTATAAAATTAAATAGAAATTAAGACAAGAACATTTTATAAATAAGAACAAAATTAGTATGAATAATGCATGTATATAGAATTATAAATGTTTTTTTTTTTTCAGTAATATAAATATGATATAATAAAACATACCTCATGCACTAGCCTCATGTCTTCTATATATGCTTGTTCAGTTGTAATAAGTTCTTTTATATACTCTTGACGTTTTCTCTCCATTGGATCAAGCCTTGCCATCAATAGTTCAGTTGTCAGCTTACTTGCTACACATAAAATTTATAAAAGCATTTTCTGGATTATTTTATTATACTTAAATTTGTTATAAAATCATTTTTGTTTTAAGGATATATTATCCAATTGGGAAGGTCATCGTCTTAGAAACAAAAAAATATTTTGGCTTTACGACAAAATAAAACAATTTATTTTACCTCTACAAAAAAGACTAAAGAACAGTATCAGAAAATAAATAAGGAAAATTAGTGATATTTAAAAGAAAATATTCTGTTCATTTATGCCATGTATATTAATTTAGATTTGATAATATAGATTATAAATAATCTTATACGAATATAATAAACTTTTCATAAAATATTTGGAAAGCAGGAACCTCATCTAGAACAAACACGCTTGAATAAACTTAGAAGAAGTATACATATCATGTTTGGGTAATACTGAATGACACACACTTGGTCCGCACTACAGTACTTTACAACAGATAGATACTTTATTTCAATCAGCGTTTTTAAAGAACGTGTCTGCATATGTGTATAGATATGTATACATATGTATAAGAACGAATTTGTATATATGCATGTGAGAAGACAAGAGCAAGTCATATGAAGTATGAACAAAATCCATATAAAATTAAGCAGTGACTTGTGATTTTGTTCAAACTCTCACAATGTCCTCCGTGGAGAAGTACATATTGTTTTACTGAGATTCATTTATGAGATTTAATATTACAACAAACAATGTGGATAGACTGCAAATGGTAACAATCTTAGAGATAATAAGCGCTACACAGGTATTTCTCTAAAGATAATCAGTTGCACAACTTGCTTTACACATCATCAACATGTTTAGATAAAGATTACATTGGGCGTATATTTAGAGTACTTAACAATAAGCACACAATTTTTGCAATGTATCAGATGTATTTATACACATATTTGCTAAGCTGTATATAGAATGTGTAAAAGGATAATTTGTATATAAATACACTGATGATTTATTGTGCGCTTGTTTGTTTTTCTTTTTTTTTTTTTTAGTTATATGGAACCAGTAGTTATATCTTCGTTTATCTGTTCATTTTTATGCAATCTAAATAATTAAAAAAATAAATAATTAATAACATTAAAACAAAGATTTCATATGATTCATCAAAATCAAATACAATACTATCACATTATAAAGTTAAAATCTGAATATAAAATAAATAAGAAATTATTAAAATAATTATACAGTATCATTGAATATTAGCAAATTATATGTAAATAAATTATTTCAAGATATTCATTGCAATACCTTTGTTTCTTTCATGATTTTTTAAACAGAATGTAGAAAATGATGAAAAAACTGGTTCATTGCAAAGTAATGTTACTCAACGAATCACTCGCGACCAATTAAATCATTTATTTGATCCGAGAGTAATGTGTCACTGATGTTATAAAAATGACTGACATTGTTTTAGGCTCTATAATAAAAGGCTGTGAAGAAGGAGCTAATTGCGTTTAGAGACCAACAGAAAACAATTGATAAAGTTAAATAAATAGAAACAAATTACATTTACAAATAAACTGTATTAAGGGAAGCTAAACATTATTGACGTATATATATGTATATATATGTATATATACATATAAATATATATATATACACACACATACATATTGCATACATTTTTTCTTTTTATCCACAGATTGTTTAAATTAGAAAATAACGAGAATGTAATTTTAAAAAATTAGGTATAGAAGATAACAGGATTAATAATATTTGCATAACGATTCGATTATGTGTTTGTGTTAGGGATACTGAACTTAAATTATTAATATATGAAACATATGAAAAAAATGTAACACATTTTGTAGCTCCTTCTCTGCTTATTTTGTATAAAGAAATCGTCTAGAAGTGGCCTTCCTTTCATTACATAACTATCAAATTTCTGCTCTAGGCCTGGTCATGATGCAGTTACAATACAAATCGCGTTTTTTTTGTTTAATATCAGAAAACAGCATCATTGATGATGCCGTTGGGCAGTTTCAACAATAAGTGAATGATAATATTTTCACGCTTTCGTACATCAAAAACACTTTGGGAAGCAATATTGTATTGAAGAAGGCAGGGATGACAAACTTAATAAGATTACAACAATTTTTTTTAAAGATTAAGAAACATTTAACACTTAAAGCCCGGTGATCATGAATTTAACAGCCTTAATTCTCCTATAAGTATTAGAATGTTCTTATCTATAGGATAAACATTTAAACATTAAATATGATGAATAGCCATTTCCAATGTGAACATAGACCTATATTGCCTTTTATGGCAAGCTTCTGGTATCCTGTAACATTAAAATATGTTACTGTTATACTTCGATGCTTTATAATCTTTGCATTTTATATTTTTAAGAAAAAGCAACATATATAATATATTTTAATAATCCGGGCTCAAAGTGTCACTTGTATATCAATGCAAGACATATTACTAAAATTTCTATTCTTGTTTGACCATATCAAATTTTAAGTTTAACTTAAATATTAAGTAACAGTGGCATAATATATTTAAGCCATTTTTATTACTTCTAAAATGAAAATGCCAAATATTCAATAATATTTGTCCTTGATTCCACATTGGAGTATATAGTGAACTGAGGTAGACCTTGGTGCATATATCAGGTAATATTGATGGTATTTGCATCATGATTTATAATCAATGTCTCTTTACATGCGTATACTATTTTATGCATAATGTATTACGCACAATGCCAGTGACAAAATCATTCCAAGATATTGAAAAGTTAAAACGCCTAATGCTGATAGTGGCAAACTTGAACTGACAATGAGAACAAGGGAATAAAGAACCCTGCACCACAGGAAAAGGACTTGCATTATACGGATTAATACAAAGACAAAGAACCGGCCCTGAGTCTTTCTCAATCTCTTTTTTCTCCCTCTCCCTTTTTCTTTTTTGCCCACTGTCTCCTCCGTCGAGACTTCTGGTTGTTATACGCCGTGCTGAGTAGGATCTGCTATTCATTCTTATTGCACTTCAGATGTTTTTATTTTAGCCTGCAATGCTGCGGTGCTGCTCTGCTATCCTTTAAGCTGCGTGTTAAGCAGATGCGAAATACAACAATTAGTAAAGGAAAATCATTAAGTATTGTGTCAAATAATCTGATATAATCGAGGTAGCTGTTTTTTCATATACTAACAGTTACTATTAATAAATGGATTCGTATATGTAAACTTCAGAGATGTAGACACATTCCAATTAGTAATAATAATAGCAAAAATAAAGATTAATAATAAATTATTTGGAGATAAGAAATTGGAGAATAGTTATAAAACCAAAATGTTTAAATATGAATTTAAATATAGAATATCATAAATGAATATTATAAAAACATGGCTAAAATAAAACAACTATACCCTATTATCACGATTTATAAAAAGTATGCAAAACATCGATCTATGTGCGAAGTATTTTTTGACTAAATTATTCAAATATAGCAAACAGAATTAACATTACTGATAGAAGAATGAAACGGCTACCTCAAACGGACAGACGGACGGACAGGCAGGCATGCAGGCAGACAAGCAAGCTCTTTTTTCACAATTAGAAAGAATGGTATCATACAATTATTGTAAGACTATAAAGGGTACAATAAGTAACATGTGTTACTTTTTAAGCTAGCTATAAAAGACAATTTTACAAGAAAGGATGATAGCTGCACCGAAGCAATAAGCAGACATGGTAACTATTATAAGTAATAACAAAAAATTTTGCCATTTCATACAATATTTCCCATTATTTAATACAATGAGATAAGGAAACGATATAAATGTCGAAGAAATCCATAGATATTATTCTATTAGATATGGAACTCTCTCTTAATAATATTAAATATGATATAAGCAATATATGCCTATATTCATTACCTTCCTAATCTATAAAACAATAAATAGACAATTCTTATAGAAATCTTCGAAGAGTGTTTCCTATATAAAATTAAATTAATTAAAAAGACGAGATTATTATATTAAACAAAACATTATCATACGATAAATTCATATAAACTACAAATAATTTTTTATGTATTATAACAAATATAAAGTTCGTGTAAAGTGAAACTTATACAAACAAAATGTAACGTAATTTTAATACCCTTTTAATAAATTTGTTAATAAGTTAAATTTTTTTTTTATAAATGCATACGTTTGCAGATCGTTAGAAATATGTAATTTCTTTTTTAATAAGATGACATTTTGTTATTATAGCAATTAAATTTTCCTGACGGTCGTCCATCTATCCGTATATATGTAAAATAGATTTTATGTTTCTTAGTCTATATATTTAATCAATTATAATAATTTAATATACTAACTGTTAACTTATACATGAATTTACTGATATAAAATTATTTATAGAGGAGGGAATATGCAGATTTTCTTTATTCTGAAATATTTCAAGAAGGTTTGCATAAAAACTACTTATATCCATATAATATAAAGTTACAAAACATTACATATAATATTTTGTTCATAAGAATGATAAAGAGTAGAATTTTGGAATACTTACACATAGGAGAGACATAATTGCTAGGAAAGACTCCAGAAACTCCATTCAATTCGCCTTTCCACCATGTTGCTTCATCTTTGGCAAGCACTGTTATAACATCACCTTTCTCAAACGTTAATTCATCTTCATTTTGTGCCTGGTATGGATATAAAGCCATAACACGTTCTGTAAATATACCAATATTACTTAGCAATATAATCATAAATAAATATGAAATTTAATACTATTGATTATACATATATATATATAGTACTATCATCAACTTACCAACATTTGGATCTGTTGGTGAATCTTGATATCCGTGAGAAACTGGTGTACTTCTATTACTGCTACTAGTTAGTGGTTTAACATAAGATGCTGGGAACCAACCAATTTGTCTCTTTTTTCCACGTGCCTGTTATATGAATATGAAATAAATAAATTATTGGTAGTATGAAACAAAATATATCTATATAAGCATATTCTGTACAATTAATAACAAATACCTGAAGTTCTCCTTCCCACCATCCACTATCCGTTTTTTTACGAATCATTATTAATTGTCCTCTTTGTAGATCTAATTGCTCAGCACTAGTAGCTTGATAGGGTGCAATAACTTGTACAATTTCAGGCTTTCTTCCTCTCTATACAGGCAAACAAAGTAAGAAATAACATTTATAAAAGATATTTATAAATATTAACGTATACATGATACTAAAAAAAAAAAGAAATAATATCACATTATTAATGATTAAGCACGCGACAAATTACTCTTTGCAAACAGCAAAATACCTTGTGATACTGTAGTGCCAGGACATCAGCGGCATAAGCAATTAAATGCCATAAAATATGAAACTTATATATATACTTCACAAAATTTTAAAATTAATTAAGAGCTATATTTGTACTTTTTACCTGTTGAGCAGACATAGCAGTGAAGTCAGGTAACTCTGCTCTATCTTCTGCAGCTGCTCTCTCATCTTCGAGCTGTTCTGCAGTTTTTTCCAATTGCTAAACAAATGCACAAGAATCTAGCTTACTGTCTAACGTTTAACTACTTGTTAAATATATGTAACTATTCAATACAATTTTAATAACACAATTTCTATTACTTTACTATAATAAATATACTTCAAACGATTTGTTAGTATAGCAAGATTACTAGTCAATATAGAATACAAAAAATTTCAAATTTTGGTCATGATATTAGTTACTCAATATTGCTACAGCTTGATTTGTATGTTACTGAAATTATCTATTAGTTGTTATATACATTTAGTATATTTTTTATTATAATAGTACCGATAACATTATTATTATCTTAAATAAAAAATTTAAAAAATCATATAGTTACGTACTGATGGCGTTTGCGCTGTGGTAATAGTTGTATCTTCTTGACTTTCTATTGCATTAGTAATTACAGTGGTATTTTGTTCAGTAGCATTAGTAGACAAAGGAACATCCTGCACACACATACATCAGTAATATACAATTATAAAAATACATTTTAACACAATTTGTTTCTCTTGCAAAAAATACCTGAGTAGGTGCATCGCATTTCTCTACGTAATTGGAAGGGAAAATTCCAGTTCTGTCTCCTATGCATCCTGTCCACCAATCTCCCTCTTTTTTGATGACTAAAATAACTTCACCCTGATTAAAACTAAGATCACCAGTTTCGGTTGAAGCATATTGGTAAAGTGCAACATAATATTCGTTGAGACCATCATCCACAGAAGCAACAAGATCTTTATCATTAGTAATAGTTTCTTTTACATATGATTTAGGGAACCAACCTTTACTTCCATTACTTAATTCACCGTACCACCAATCATTCTATAAAATAATTTATATGTAGAAAATGACACGTATTTAATTTAACCGTACATATATCTAGATATATTAACCTGTTGTTCAATAACGTTAATAGCATCTCCTTTATCTAAAGAAAGATGTTGTTCTGTAGTAGGACGATACTGATACAAGGCAGTTGCTTGTATATTACAAGCAATACCTAATCCTAAGGTTGGTACTATAGCTTCAACGGTAGGAGCTTCACCACCGAGAGATCCTGCATCGGAGACATTTTCGGGAACTTCAGCGATACCTCTGCAGCAGAAAGTTCAATAAATAACAGATTTGTTGAGATATATCAATCATTTAAATAGATTCTAACATACTCTAATGTTCGCTTTTCGACGCTATCCTGCTGCATGAATGTGCTGTCAGTACTAACATTAGAATCTATTGGTTCGACATACGATTCCGGGAACCAACCGGTATGACCACGTATTTCACCAGCCATCCATCCAGGTTCTGCATTTTGAACAGGTGGTACCTATAACAACAAATAAACTTGTTTATTTGTAGCTAATATTTTTCATAAGTTCTTTTTATATATATAGCTTACCAAAATAATATCACCAGGTTGAAATGAAATTTCATCTTGATTCCTTGCTACAAATTCATATAATGCTCTGTATTTCATAACTCCCGCATTAGGCTTTTCTGTTGTATTTGTAATAATAGCGGTATCGTTAACAGGCCAATCATTATCATTAATCGTAGTTCCAGTGTCGCCCCAAGCATTGTCACCCCACGCTGATGTTGTATAATCTGTTGCAACACCTGTTCCAATACTTGCTCTCAGTTCTAAAACTTTCGTTTTCTTCTCCTCAAACGTAACGTATAATTTTTTACAATCTGCTGCTAAATTTTTCATTTGCGTTTTTATATCTTCAAGTTGACCATTATTATTTTCTATATCAGACATTTTAGCATCAATCTACAAATTTATGAAATATTAAAATATCACGAAATTTTGCCTATTACTTTGTATCATACATCTACTATATCATATATGTACCTGTTGTTGCAAATCGGCAATTTTATCTTTCATTTGCTTGAGAGTTATTTGTTTGCTATCGAATGCCATTTTTATCGCTTCCTGTCCTGCAGCATCTTGAGCAGCGTTTAGTTTATTCTTTGCTTCTATTCTTGCTTTTTCCTGACTAAGTGCTAGTAACCTTTGATTTTGTTCACGAAGTTTATTTTTTAACACTATCGTTTCTTGCAATTGCGAATCGCGAGTTGATCTCATTCCATCGATCGTTGTTTTTACACTTGAGACACCAACCCGAGTATCACAAATCTTTTGCGATAATTCTTTCACTTTATCATTCTGCAACATGTATAACAATGTTATATGTAACTAAAATATAATTAATTTATATTATATATTTACCAATGTTCCAAGCTCTATAGTTAGAGTTTGATTCTTCGCTTTTAATTTAAGTAAAACATCTTGTTCCTTTTGCCTCTGTGCTTGAAGTTCCTGCGATTTCTGTTTTTCCCATTCTAAGTGTCTCTGTCTCTCCATTTCTCTGTTTATAATTGCATTTGTTTTAGTATATTTCATTGTTTAGTATTTATTATAGCTTCAAAATATTTTTACTTACTTTCTTGCAGCTTCTCTCTGTTCGTGAGCACGTTTTCGTTGTTCTTCCTTTTCTTGTTCAATTTCTTTTTGCCTTAACATTTGTTTCTCAATTTCCGCTTGTCGACGTCTTTCTTGCTCCATTCTATAACAAAGAAAAAATTAATAAAATTAATAAATCATACACGTTATAACGTTTTTAACTTATTTTATATATTTACTTAATCTTTTCTTGTTTTTCTGCTTCCTCCCTCTCTTTTCGTTCGCGTTCCTCTTGTTCTTTTCGTTGGATTTCTAAAAGAGCTTTACGTCTACGTTCTAGTTCTGCTTGTCCTTTTTCAAAGTTCTCCTTTCGTTTGTCTTCAAATGAAGTCTTTATACAAAATGAATGTAAGATATAATAAAAGGGATATGTGTCGAATTATAACGTACAAAGTGTTGGACGTAATGAATTATACCTGTGGCATACCAGCAGATGGATCGATACTTTCTACAGATCCTTGTGATTGTGTCAAGCTACCTTGACGTTGTCGTCTAAATGTGGGAGGAATAAGTTCCAATGGAAGAGTATTGGGAATTTGTTCACCTGCTTTAGCTAAATCACATAAATGCATTGCCAATACAAATTCGTCGGAACCTAAACGGCCATCGGAATCCATATCTGCTAATGCCCTGAAAGTAAATGTATCTCAAAATAATTTGTAGAATCATGGTTATAAGATTTATATGTTATAATTTTAAAATAAATGTACCATATACGTGCTAGTATTGATTGAGGTAATTGTGACTGCACCATTATATTCCTGGCTTGAGGCCCAGACAAAAATCCAGATCTTGTCCTATCCCAGGTATTAAATAATTGAGTATATTTTAATTTTGTTTGATGAGGTACTGCCCATTCTATAGATTGTGGAGATCCGACTGAATGTTGACTATGCTGAGAATCTACAGAACCCACTCTATCTATACTTGGTGGTCTAGCAGTTGTACTTAATGGTGTACATGTGGATACTGGTGTATGAATAGTTGTACCATTTACTGGTGGCACACCGCTTGTTGTTGATGATACTAATGGTAGACCTACAACTGGAGATGTCGATACAACACCTGTACCTGTGCCAATAAAGTATATATTTATGATCTTTCACTTGTCCACTTATGGCAAAACGTTATCTTGTTTATTAATTTTATTAATATGCAAATCAATTTTTATAAGATATTATTTATAAAATACCAGTAGCCATTGGAGCAATGGATGGTATAATAGTACTCCCTCCTGTCATTGGAGCAACCATGCTAGTACAGAGTGGTTGCATTGGCATTGTTTGTCCCATACCAAAGGCAGCAATTGGAGTTGGATTTGTATTTAAAGGTGCAATTGGAGCTACTGCTGGAGCACCTGTTACGAAAAACTATTTGTAAAAGACAAATACAATTTTTTTTTGTATCAAAGCAAACATAGCTTAAAGATATATATACACACACGTACACACGTTATCACACTAATATGAAAAATTACAGGCAACTGACAAATAACTATCTTGTTATGAAGATGATTAGATCGATTTCACAGAAAATTTTTAATAATTGAAAAAGAGCAATATATAGGAATTTCTGCTCTACACAAGGTTGTAATATAGGAAAAAATTATTATATTCATTAAATTTGTAGAGAAGCATCATAGAAATTATTTAACAAATGTACTTATTAAAATACTTTTCAAAAAGAGTTTAAAAATTAATGACTCATATTACATTATCATAAAGTATTCTGTAATAAATAAAACAACAGCATTAAATATTGCTGCTACAGATGTAATGATAATGAGCATAAAAGGAACAAATATATAATAGTATTTAGAGGCAATAGTCTAAACTATTTTTGACATTAGCAGAAAGCACTTTGCTAATTGTAATACAGTACTTCCTGTACAATCTTTTTTTCTTAGTATACCTTCTGATAAATCAAGATCGAGTAAATCTGTAATAAAAAAAATTAAATAAAGGTAACAGTTAATAAGTATGCAGAACATTTCATTTCTTAAATTATTTAAAAAAATATATTTTATATGTATTAAGTAATATTTTTTACCTATAGCGGAACTTGTCATTGGTTGTATTGGCTGAATTGGTTGAATAGGAGGTACAATAGATGTAGCAGCAGTTGGCAGAACTTTGGCTGGAGACATTGCAGCAACTGGACTATTTGGAAATGAAGGTGGTGCCGGCTTTGGTGGTGGAACATTTGTGGCAGTTGCAAAATTAGTTCCTGAAATACATTTACATAATTTTATATATAAAGATAATATCAAAATATATGTAAAAAAGATAGTGTCATAACATTCACTTTCTTTAGCAAACACAAACATTTAACATTGACTTAATAAAAAGGAATCATTTCTTTGGAATTCAGGTACATAATGCTTCATTTTTTACTCGAAGAAAAAATTTCAAATAAATATACTGTCATATATTTAGCATATACAACGTACATTGTTTCTGTAATCGTTAAAATTTTGAAATTATTTCTTCATTTTTACACATACCAATACTAGAAGGTGGTGTTGGTCTTTGAGGTGGACCAGTGCTTGGTGTACTTGTGGAAGGCACGATTCCTTTTTTTGCAGCACAAATAGAGGCGTTGTTAAAGGTTTTACAGAAAAATAATCGTTTCTTTAAAAAAGAATATAATTTACAAAGAAAAGATTATTTATGAATAATAAGAGGAAGCCATAGAGCACAAAATATAGTTTGTAAAATTAGGAAATCTGTAAACTTCTTAAAGCTTTGTAAATATAGTAAAAAGAAAGTATAAAGTAAACAAGTTATCTATAAATTATAAACACAGATATTTATAAAGATATATTCATACAATTTTTGTGTTTAAGAAGTAAGATAATACCATACTAATTACATTTAATAAATATAGGAAATTCAGCATACACATATTTCTTGCTGTAACATATATGGATTGTTCTGAGTTTTGTAAAAATAATGCTAAATATCATTAGTATGTAATAAAAATGTTAAATTGAAGTAAATATTGAAAGATAGTTGAAAGGTTTGTTCTTCTTTGTTAGATTTATAAATTACTGCATTCACACTCTGATTCACCTTTCAAAATGCATTGCTGTATCATGCTGTCACTAAAGCCATTCAGAGAAGAATAAAGAGAATTTTTTAAGAATAAATAAACGGACTAAATTTCAAAAAGCAAATATGAAAAAGCTTGTCATATATAGAATACAATTAGTCACATAGATTAATACGAACGAACATTCAGTACTTTTAACATACCCACAGAGGGTGGTGCAGGTCGAGCAGGTGGCTTTGATGGTGTGTGAGTTGTGGCATGTATATTGCTGGCCACATTCTGTCTATTTTGTCGCGATGCTGTATAGTATGATGCATAAGTTATATGTAGAAATATGTTGCTGATTAATCCATATATATTTTGTTTTATATTTAAGCAAAAGAATTAGTGACAATACTAATCGTTAGAATTCTGCAGTGAGAATAGTTTGTGTAGCACAAATAGTGGATTATCTAATCATTCCACAATGTTTATGCTCAATGGCATAGCTTGGATATGCTAATATGCCTGATCGAAGTAGATTAAATAATGATAGTGTATATGCTTGCGAGTTTTTTATGAATTATTATTGTATATTATGATGTGCAGCTACATGAAGACATACCCAAGATTTCAAAATCAAATAAGTCAACAAAGTTACCTGGTAAAGTCATAGGTGATGCAGGTGTAGCTGGACGTCCTGTTGTTCCATTGGATGGTGGGCCTATCAAAGGTCGTGCCGGAGGAGTACTAACCGGTACCATACCGACTAATGGTTGCACTGGTACAGTTCCAGTGGCACCCAAATTAACTAGGGAAGCAATGTTATTTTGGGTTGGTATAGTAGCTGCACCATTAGTTAAGCCAACTGCATTATTACCTGCTGAGAAATAATTATCTTTATCGACAAAATCAATAATTTATTTGTGCTAATTAATGAAGCATTACTTACTGGTGGAAACAGACTTCAAACTTTGAATAAGAGATGGAGGTAATGTTTTAGGAATTTCAAACCCTTGTAGTTTTAAAGTGATCAATTTGCAAGCAATGCAAAATTCGTTTATATCCATCTTTCCATCTGCATCTGTATCCGATAATGTCCTATAAAAGATTTGTTATGAAATGAGTGATTTCCTTATATAACAAGTACTTTATATGCGTTAAAGAGATCTTATACCATATTTGACCAAGAACAACAGGAGGAAGTTCTGATCTTAAGAGAAGACCTTTTGCTTGTACACCAGTAATAATCCCGTTGATCGGCCTTAAAGACTCAAATTGTTGTTGATATCTTGCTCGTTCTCTTGGATGAATCATCCAGGGATCCATACCTATAAAAAAAGTATTCCGATTATATTCATAGGAAACTATATATTATTGCTATCGATTTTTGTGTTACGCTGATAAAGTTAGCGCCCTCTTGTATAGAAAATCAAATATATATCGAAACAATTGAAATGTGGTAACATTTGAAAAGCGATTGATTTACTATCGTCATTGAAAAAAGAGAATTCCAGAAAAATATAAAACTTAGGAGTTATTGATATTGAAAGATATTGATATTGAAACTACATACCCGGAGTTTGAGTATTTGCCATAATCGTACACCCCTAATCAAGCAAGCGGGCTGTATCTGGAAGAAAAACATAGTATGATATCCAAGGAAATACTTCAGGAATTTGTAAGAGACGTTACGTTTTTTCAAGGTTAGGTCACGACGATCGATGTCGGTCGCGATGGCTCGAGTATTACCTTGAGATAAAAGAACAGGCTGTACGCTATCAATTTAGCGTTTATCCTACCAACAATAAGACCCAATTAAGAGGATAAGCGCGCAGGGGGAATTGTGATCTTGAAGATTGATCGGGGCGCGAACACGAATGTATAGGAACCAATGGTTTTTCCTTTTTGCAAGGCATGCGAACGCAAAAAATGTCTAGTCGTCTCTTGGATTTTTTATAGCGCATCGGCGCGAGCTTAAACGATCGAATACATAATTCTTTACCGAGAAACGGTAGCCTCCTTCCGCGAGAAACACGTCCAAGAAACTCCGAGAAATCGACAGACGGATCGCGGGTCGGCCCACACTGACTGACGTACGTCACTTTGATCCTGCTCGGTTAACCTCGGAAATCTTCGGCAAGAATCGATAGACCGTACGGCGCGACGTCGGCAATCTTCAAACGCGTTCGGCTCTCGCGACAAACGATTTGAATTTTCTCGCGCCAGAACGCGACCGATCGTCTCATGCGTTTAAGGAGACGTCTCTTTTGTATTTAGGTCGAGTGGGAACGAATCGATGAAACGTAATCGTAAAATTATCTCCTGTCCGCAAAGTAAAATGTCTTTATTGTACAAGATAATGTTTCCGTATTAATGTGTATATTTTATTTTTTATAAGTGATTATACGTGTACTTCATATTTTTTTGTATGTTTGTATCTTTTTTTGTTTTTATTTGTATTGTATTATCGCAGATACGATAACCTTTAAAAAGATTCTAAGAGCACTTATATTCATTTCAATTAATCGATCGCAATATAAATTTCATCTACAAAATAATCTTGTCTCATAATTTGAACTATTAGAATTGAAAAAACAAAGATATTATCTTATAATAGAGTTGATGAATCAACAACAAATAACTATTGACAATGCTAGATCGTATTATATGTTAATTGATTTAAACAAAATTTTGCGCCCTCGCACCCAGGACGAATCGTACGAAATTGCAATCGCATCGTAGTGACCGCGTCCTTGACGATACGTACGTTCCGTAGTTGCATACGCGACCTGAAAATTATAAAGTTCCGACCGTCAGTTAAGTCCGTACAAACGTACGAATTGGAACGTGTCGGTGTGAGAGTATCGTCTAACACGACGATCGGGAAAATCTTATCCTTTTCAATAATGGCGTTCCCGATTATGTCGTCGATTATGAATGCCAGAAAAATCGTAAGGTATTTCACACATGGCGACATTTCTTTTCAACAATTCGAAACTCTTCGTTGTTAGAATATAAAACGAAACAATAAAAAACAACGGATTCGAGAAATTTTATCGTGACAATTTCGTTGTACAATGTTCATAATCGATATTAGCGACAATCGATCGATAAATAGAGTGAACATAGTCAAATGTTACAAGTACTTGATAGACTCGTTTTTGAGTAACGACTTTATAAAAGACCCTAAAAATAAAACGAAAGGTTAGGATTCGCTCAAGGGCGAGTTTTGAATAATTCGAAAGTGGATAAACAAATTGTTATTTTTTTTTTTTTTTTATAAATACGTACATACGCTTAGTTACGTTGTTTGGCAAACAAGGAAATTGTCATTCCTTTATCGATTTCAATGGTTATAGTGCAATATTTTCGATTAATCAACGAAATAAGAACAATTCGATGCTCGTGCAATACATTTTTTTCTTAAACTTATGACGTATTATTACCCGGCATTTGTTATTGATAATTATTTCTTCGATAAACCTACAACCTGTTAAATTCGGAGAAGACAAAAAACAAGAGAAGCTATCGGGTAAGTTCGATCTTCATTAACGTCTATTTTACGATGAAAATTATAAAAAATAAGACTAGACGCTATTCGATCGTCTTTTTCTGTGATTTATTTTGCGATGTTATTAAACAAATTATATCAAAGTCGTGTTTTTATTGATTTTTTTTTCCGTCGAATCACGTGACGGAGATATATATTCACGTCTCTGACCGTGCGATTCGTTACTGTTATCGTTTATGTTTTTATATTTTGCACGTGTAGTGTACACGTGGATGACATAGAAATTACGTTTCTAATTATTATTTTTCAATTTTTTTTTCACGAAGTCAACGGTGTCATGTTAATTACGAAGCTTACGACTAGTAGATATGTTTATATTCTATATATTATACGAATACTAGCTTATAACTAGTATTTGTAACTTTACAGAAAAGCTTAACTTATCATTAATTATTCACAATTGGTGGCACTTATTAAATGTAAGGATTAAATTTTATTTCTGGTTGTATACAAGTACGAGATCAAAGTATCATCGCGTTCAGATGAAAATTAATATAATAATCAAACTTTAGAAATAAAAATGATTTGTATACTTTTTTAATTGTATATTTATTATACAAGATTAGTAAACTATCTAATTATTAAAAGATGGTTATTATCTTGTAATTAGTGAAACATTTTTACATTACTATTCGATCTTTGGATTGAATTGTATTTGTATCTTATAAAAAAATCTATGAAATCTCATTAGTGATATGGAACTTTTCTTACGTGTTGCACGGTTCCTCTACCTTCTTTTATATATATATATATATATGTATATATATGTATATATATGTACATATATATACATATATATATATATAGCTTTCTTGTAAAAATCTTTAATGTACAAAGTAATTTGGTATGTTAGGTCAGGATAGATCTAAAAATCATATCGTCAACTCAAGACTAACATGTTACATTTCTAAGTATGAGATAATAAAAATAGATTTTTATTTAAAAGTGATATTTAATAAGCACGCAAACGAACGAGTCTGATTATAAGAAAAAAGGGGACGTGTCTATTTATATCGTGAATTGTTTTATTACATGCTTTAACTCTAAAAGAGAATGTCATGAAATGTGAATCTCAAGAGATAGATATGAAGTTCGATCGTATTTGAATGGAAATTTTAATGACCTTTATTAGATCACACGCACGTATATGCATTTACGTGAATTTATAGTTTCATTTATTGGTCAAAAGAAAGGAAGAAGAGAGAATAGGAATGCGAATGGAGAGTCGCATTATGTGAGTCAGTTTAAAAGAGATCTAAATCGCGATAGACCCTAGCGGCCTTTCGATGTTGTATCGTGTGTATGATCGAATATTCAAATCTCATGCGAGCTCTCAGAACGAATAATATTAATACAAGACGATTACTCGAGACGATTACTTCATAGATATCGCACGACAGTGCGATTATTTCGAGTATTTAAATTGTTTAATTTTTGAAATATATCTAATTTTACGATGAACTAGGACAATTTTGAGATATAGAAGAATATCGATAATAATGATCTTTTTATTTTTTTCTACGTGTAAAAATATCTTTTTACGTGAATGCAAAGATAAATTTATTAATCATTCTAAGAAACTACGTAACTGACCGATGGATAAATGCTCGTATGATATATTGGATATATCATAACAATAGCAAATGACGTATATCGGTCAACGGTTTTTCTCACATGTAGCGAAATGCTGTTCTGTATTGATAATATTGATAAGTCGATTGCCGATATGTTATCGACGTTTCATCAATATAAATGGAACGTTGATTGTATCGGTAAAAATAAATTGGAAAGATGTATATTTCTAAAATCTCGCGAGAATGTAACGTTACCCGAGATGATGATTTTCCAATGCAAGAGATATGTACTTATATCTACGACTATACGACATATGATCTATATATATATATATAGATTATAAATTAAAAGCCGTTTAAATATTTCCTTTCTTAAAAGAAATATATTAAAACAATATATTAAAAAAAGTTTTATGATCTTATCTGTCGAATATTTTTACATACTTGTAAGAATACGAAATAAAAACAATAATATCAATTAAATCGTTAATTTAATGATTTTTACTTTGTCTTATGGAGTATCTTCTGTATTTTTTTTTTTAATTAATTAAATATTTTAATCGATTATCTTTAAAAAATTATTGAACAAGTATAGGTCTAAAGTTAATAATTAACCAGATTTTAACGCGTGAAATATGCTATGTAGACAGAAACAGTAATACTAATCTTAGTGAAATCAAAATTTAGTTCAACTACAAGCGAAAATTATAAACGTCGTTAATAACACTTGAGATGTTACAAAATATACGAAGAAATACGATTACGAGATGTTGACTGTGCATACAAGAAAATAGTGGATACTTAGAACATTTATTATATTAAGTAAGTTATTATTTTTTTTTCTTATTATAAATTAATTTTAAAGTTTTTGTTTTTAATTAACAGCCTTAATAATGTAATAACTAAACTTATTGTAAGACTGTTTTATATATTCTTCATTTTTTCATGAATTCTTAAGATCGTTTACATTTAAAGGTACATATTTTGATCATATTACTTAAACATGCTAATGTCACATTAATCATTAATTTGAGATCTGCACTTGTTTAATAATTTTTTAAAGATAATTCAGTAAAATATCTAATTAATTAACAAAATACTGTGATTGTTCCAAGACAATCTAAAAATCATTAAATTTAATAAGAATTATTGTTTTATTTTTTAAAATATTTGACGCACAATATCATGAAAAGTTTCTTAATATATATATTTTTTTACTTTTCCTAATAAATGAGATATCCAGCTGATAATCAACCTGTATAAAAAAGTAGGCGTACTTGTTTTCCGCGAAAACTTTGTGTCCACAACTCACGAACGCGGAAGTGTCTATAGATAGATTGGAATTTTAATCTTCTCTTGGCGCCATGCAATTCTTTACATGATTATGTTCAGTTTGTTATTAGTCATTCGATTGATTAGCAGAAAGATGTTACGTACTAACTGTAGTTCGGTCGTTGATTATCGAGTTTGAACAAGATTTGTATGAGAAATTTATTTGTCTCTTCAGAAGTTACTATCCCCTTTCTAATCGTAATTAATCTCTTAGATATTTGAGATAATATCGTTGTGATTGTTATCGCGTTTAAATTAAATTTCGATATTAAATAATGAAAAAGGAAAGAATTTTAAGTTATATTGATAAAGATTGTATATATAAATTTTCATTGTCTATCTTATTATTTTTATCGTAATACAATAATTAATAGAAGAGAAAGAAAGGTATAGATTGGAATAGATTATCGCGCTTAAAAATATTCCTGTATTTTGAATTTATAAATAGCTTGCATAACAACATAGATAGCTGCTTTCTTAGAAATAACAAGTCTTATTACGAAGTGTACATGCTATATATGAAGTGTATACAATATTTGTACAATAATGTATATATATTTATATTACATTACTAGTTATCATTACAACAATAACAAGATTAATAAAGTTGGAATGTCATCGAGAATTAGTGAGATTAGATTTTTTTATATATCGTTAAATATACGTTACCGCGCAAGGAGTATTTCTTCCTACCTATTATATTCTTCTTCTAGAACTTCCTGGTGTTTAATCATATCTTTCGAGATTTATACGTTTTTACATACATATGCGTACATTACATACATATCTATATAGAATATACAGAGTGTCCAAACGAAAAAAGTGTCTACCAAGATTATTATGAAATCTGAATGAATTTTTTCTAAAAGTCTCGAAACAGGTTGATTTCGTTTTCGAAGGGTATATATATTCATCTACTTCGGGCTAATCCTCGAAGAATTGTGACAACTCCTTTGAAAATCTTAAACGACAACAGGAATGAAGTTGCATATTATTTGAAAGATCTTTTAATTATTCTTGAAACGATGCTATTTTTTTCTTCTTTCTTTTTTTTTTTTTTTTTTTTTTAATTAGTTTTCAATAGTCAATAGTTCCCGATAAAATGCGTTTCGCATATCAAGTTGAAAACAACTTTTATTTTATTAAATATCCAAATTGTATATCGTTAGTTTTCATACGGTAATAAAATCTTTGCTGAGTGATGCGTCAAACATTTTACAATACATCCAATATAATTCGAATGAAATCAATGTGACTTGTCTCGGCGTTTTTTGAAAGAAATTACTGGATCTCATAATAGTCATGGGTGGACACATTTGATTGAGACACTCTGTATATACGTATATCAAATTTACAATGTAATTCTAGAAATATTTGATAATTAGATTTCCGTGGCAGAGGCGTTGCTCTATAAAGATGTCATTCCATAGTCATGGTGCATTCACCTCAAATTAACGTCCGACTAAGTGACCTTTCGAAATTCTCGAGCCAGCTTTAGCGGCACAATGTACTGACAAATGTAAACGACAGACGACGTCGTAATTACTAACTGGCGACCACGGAAAGTTTTCTTTTTTTTTTCTTTTGTTTCTATTTTCTTTTTCCCTCTTTTCCTTTTTTCTTTTTTACGTTAGCAACTGTTACTTCGAGGTTAGTCTGTGGTTAATAGACTGAGTATGAGGACAAAGGTCAAGTACAGGCATCCTATAAATGAGATAGAAACATAAAACGTAACGACAATGTTTTTTTCTCACGATTATTATATAGCGCATTTAAGGTCGATTCACACATTTTAGTTCAGTCTAATTGTCAGTCCAGTCTTCGTTCCCATCACTCCCCAGTTACAGTTCAGTTTCCGTCATTTATATTCACACGTATCAGTTCAATATACTTGTATGCCACTTGGCATTTTGTTATATCTTTACAAAGCAACAATATACGATAGACTATAAGCTACTAGAATTTCGTCAATCATTTAAAAAAAGATATTGCTAACGAAGCACGATCTCGGACGATCTCTGACGATCTAGAAAAAATAGGACGATCGATGACTGAACTAACATTGAACTGAAATGTGTGAATCGACTTTATTAGCAGAAAGTATAATTAATATGTCGCATAAATAATTTTTTGTGATATTATTTTCGTTACTATTGAATGGTAAACAAAGTAAATAAAAACTTCTTTTATAAGACGAACTTTGTAGAGTAAGTTATTCGAGATATAAGAGTTTCGTGAATATTATATATTGTTTCTTGTTCGTCGAGTAGGAAATGGCCGATCTCCTATTTACTTTTCCTTCTCTTTCTCTCTCTCTCTCTCTATCTCAATGCTTAACCGGAAGTCGTCGATTTCTTATTCATTCTGTTTTAATATGCCCTTTTGAACGGAAGTTGCCGATTTCTTATTGATCATACCTCGACACATTCCTCCGTTAGAAAATAGTCGATAATTTCTTCTGGTTTCTATGTATCTATAGATCGTTGAGATGTTAGATTATATGGTTTATCAAAGTATATAGAAAATATCGTAACGGTGTGGTACGTTTGGCGGTTTCTTCTTTCAACTATGTAAGTTATCTAAGATCCACGAGCTACTTTCTAATCCCAGTTCCGCGACGATTGCAGTTGGTTGTAGGTTTCAAATAGAATCCATACACTTGACCGCGCATATCTATCATCACGCGTCAAAATAGAACGAATTCGTGTTTACGATTTTATTATCGTCCAATTGATTTTAAAAGGACCATAAAAATCGAAATATTTTTCCTTGTGTTTTTTTGGATATTCGTAAAATTGGAAAAGAAAAAAAAGAGAGAAAGAGAGAGATTGGATGGATGGAAGAAAATTGAACTTTTTCCACAATGTAAGGTAATTATTCAGGAATGTATTCAACGTTATCAACGTTAAAAAAAAAATTGTTCAAAAAAGAATCAGATTTATGCATTTTTCATAACGCATATACGGTTGGCAATGCTGAAGAAGACACATTGTTGTGCGCGTTATGTATGTCGCGTCGTAGAGTAAGGTAGAGCGTTCGATAATCACTCGAGCGTTTCTCTTTTTCGTGCAAACGTGCCATCTGTCGGTGACTCGGAGAATTGCTCGGTGCGTCCTCGGTTCCGACCTCGTCTTCCGTTTTGCTCGTAATTGCGTGTCTGCTTTTGACGTTTCATCGGTAGTAACTCTTTGTGAAAATCGACGTTTACCGCGTAACGCGCGTGTCCACGTCGATTTTCATGAGAGAGAAGCTTTCGTTTTCGAGTCGATATTTTTTTTCACGCGTACCTCGACTCGAATCGGTGTGTCCATTTACGGAAACATGCCTTTCCTTTTCGCGAGCTTTATCGATTAACAGTGTTGGGACCGGCCGGCTAATCGTGGTCAAGTTGTAAACTGATTCTCTTTGTCTACCATAACGATCGGAATTTTTCGTTGATACATCATACGGTTTATTTATCATTTTGATGCATGCACGATTTCACTGAGACCAGGATAAGAAAACGAAGCCACGCGAAGCGTTTTATACATCTGGGGTAATTATACATCCTAATTTATCGAACTTTTATATTTGACTTATTTGTTAGCTCGGTTCGCCGATATCACTACGCCAATTTATACGTGATGCGCAAGTGTTTATCTTCAATATGGCGACTATCGGAAAAAAGGCGCGAACTTCTGACATTGATCGTCGACCTATTTCTGCTTTTTATTTATATTTCTTACAATTTTTTCGATTAATATCTTCTTTCTTTTTATCGATATTGTAATTGAGTAACTGTGACATAAAATGGTTCGTACATAATTTCTTAATTAAGAAATGTAACAGTGTGGGTACATGTAAGCTATAAAATATCTAGCATAGATAAATAGATCCTATTTGGATATTTTGTGTCACGAGTTTGTAACCTTATTCAACGAAGTGTGAACACGTATTGAATAAACGTTTGGTGCTGCTATTACGACGGAATATTGCCGAACTTTGGCGATGACATAATGCGCATGCCTGACTGTATGAAAAAAGAGCGCGAAGATATATTGATAGATGGAATACCAATTTCTTTTTTTCGAACGTTTACTTATATTGTATAAGTAATTTTTTTTCGAATATGTATCTCTGTAATATATATAAGGGATATATATATATATATATATATATATATATATATGCCAGAGTATCTGATATGTAGGATGAATCAATAACTATTATCACCTTTAATGTTGCCGTTATTTTTGGTTTTATAGGGGAAAAAAAATGTTTAAAACAATAATACGATGGTGGGAAGAATTTTTTCTCATGGTCATTTCTTTTTTTAAGGAGATTTCAAAGTTATCGATATTTTGTTTTTAAATGAGACACTACGATTTTCTTTGAAATGATTCTTCGTGTCATTTTCAATAAAAAAAGTATTAAAATTGCGCTGAGATATTTTGAAAAACTCTGGTAATTCACGCAACTGTAATAACCTATATATGCTTTTTGATTGAAGTTAGAAAAATATATAAGTAGAAAAAAATGAATTGTTCGAGATGGATTATATATTTAAGATCATATTTCTGTTGCAAGTACACACGTATGCATGTTACTGCACTTGTACCATATTCGAGGTAGTGATAGTTATTGACTAAGCCTCCATATAATATATAATATATACTGTGGTTTTCGAGAACAAGTAGAAAATATTTAAAGAATAACTTCAGTATATCTAAAGAATAAAAAAGTTACAATAAACATATGTCTTATTTGATTTTGTTTGTGATTTATAACCGACTTGATTTTCAACAAACTCTATCTGCTTATTTTTATAAGAGATATTTGAAATGATCTCCTCGCATCTGACATGAACACAAGCTTGCAGATGTCTTACCAATGCCCGTCTTATTCTCTCCATATGTTCAAATGTGGCTTGGATTTGCTGGAAACTTTGTTCTCAATTCATCCAAGAAGAATATAAGTCGATCTAACGAAAGAATTATTGCGATAAAAAGTTTACTATAACTCGAGAACAAAATCAAATAGGACATACGTTTATGTGAATTTTTTCTTTATTTTTTTACTGTGCTAATTAAGATCACTCATACAATATTTCTTACTTGTTCTCGGACACTATATATAAATATAATATATTATATTTCAATATTTAGATATATCCAATTCTGTTTTTATATGATAGATATATTTTTGAAGAATACGTATAAAAAAAAATTCGCGTGAAAAAGAAAATATATTGTATTTATGGAAAATAGAAGATTGATTTCGGACTTAAACAATCAACAAAAATAATACAATAAACCCTACGAAAAAAAATGATGTTAAAATCTTATCATTTTTATGTGCTTTCACTTTTTATTTTATAAAGATTGTATACACATCGACTCACCTACACAAACAGGCACATAGATATACACACGTTTGCATTACATAAGGTAAATTATCATTTGGAAAGAAAAATAACACGCTACTGATTCATAAACACAAAAATTATGCGAAATAATATCATAATATGAATTAGAAAAAGATTTTATTCATTGTCATTGTTTGACAATAAACGCATACGTTTGCATAAAATCAATTCTAATTAAAATCAAAAACAACAAACATGGAAGTGAATAATGCGAACTAAGAGTCGCATTCAAACATAATACGAAATAATTTTTTTTTTTTTTGTAATTTTGGATCGATCGTGTTAAATCCAAATCTTCAAAAAAAATTTCGCGTGTAAAAACAGAATTGTATTATACTCCCTATTATTGTTCAATAGGAATCGATTCTATACATAAATCTTATTATATAGCTTATCATCAAATAATTTCAAAGCACGTATTTCTATATATTCTACTTTCGTTATATAAATGTTAAATTTTGGTGCATCGATTGTAAAGTTTTACATAACGTTCGGACTTCGGAACGTTTTTTCCGGTAAAAAAAAAAAAAAAAAAAGGAAAAGGAAAAGAATCTTCAAATTCGCCTTACATAAAATATTATATTTTTATTTGATCTTAGTAGTTCGTTTCATTGCGAGTGATAGTAAGAAAAGATTAAAAGATACAAAGGTCGTTTGAAACCTCTTCTATTTGCATTGCACTGTCTAGAGTATCGATTAACGTCGACAGTTACTAAATTTTATTAGAAAACAGATTTATCTTCGTTCCTTATTCGTTAATGGCGTGATACGAACGTTGCATAATCAATGTTAATGACAGAGAGTTTAGAATGGTTTCAATAGAGAAAATGTGATTTTTAAAGACGTCATTTCCAGACTTGTTTTACTCTTTACATATATACATACAATCGAAACAAAGCGTTAATAAGAGAGCAAACTTTTACGAGGCTGACAACGTAATGACATTTTTCGCGATCATTATCATAATTATTAAAATTAAGTCGATAAAATAGTATTATTTTGTATTCGTATTAACATGTATGTACTTACGTACTTATTTACTATATGCGTATATATATACATCTACGTATGAAATCGAGTTAAACTTGGTAAACTCGAAAATGTTCCTAATGATTTAAAGGCAAAGGAAGAATCTCAGGGGACACGATCATGCACGATTCTATTTTTGGCGTAATTTTAATTAAACGAAATCTTGGCAACTAGTTTCACGCCTATGGTTTCATCCGGGAAAGCGAAACTGAAACCGCGAGAACGAGAGACGACGAGTTTCGAATTTGATCTCACGTAAATAATGTAATTTAATAATACCGATATTACGTCCGTTTTAAATATTTTCTTGGTTTATCATTGATTTTAATCATTTTAAACGACGGAAAAAAAATTTCCTTCGAAATTTAATATATTTGTAATGTTTCAGTTCGGATTGAAAGATAGCATCGAAGTATCGTTCAAAAATGAATTCATTAATTATCGTTTTCGTGACGATTGCAATAAAGGACGTTTGTAGCGATAGATAAATATACGTATATCGCGAAATGACCTTCCTTAAATAAACATGATAATTGTAATGCTTGAATTCTGAGACACGATGCGATACTATAGACTAAATCCGGCGAAATTATTTACGTACGAATGGATTAATTATCAAGCAAATGTATTCTTTGGCACGAACGATTTACATAATCCTATTCAACGTATTCGAATGTAATTATATTCAAGGATGGACGAGATGACGTAAAATTATCGAAAAGTTTAATTAATCAATATGAGATTAATTTTTTGTATTTTTCATGATTCAATTTAATTGAATATTTGTTTTTATTTCGAACGACTCTTTCCTATCACGTTTTCGTATAAGGCGAAATGAATTCTGCTTGAACTTGAAATGCAGTTGCATTGTTGCAGCAGCTGATAGCTCACGATTAAGCGAATCAATCTTGTCTCGTTTCAATCGTTAAATTCGTTCTGTTCGAGCAAGAGATACGTAAAGAAATCCTTCATTCTATAGTTAGTTCAAAGAACTACGAAACATTCAATTGTGATTTTAACGATAATTATAAAATAAAATTCGAAAATCTTTAAATAATATACTTTTATCATTGGTACAAACTAATATGAGATCATTAAAATTGAGATTATTATCGATAATTAAGAATTCGATATCTTTAAGTAATATATTATTTTTATACTAATAGTTGAAAAAAGATTTTCTTTTTAAATAATTTTTAATCTAGATCGACACGCGGAATGTGAAAGAAAGACGTAAGAAATCAATTGATTGTTAGATCAAACACAAGGAAGCATCGTCTGATAGAAATGAATTGGCAGATCAATGAATCCGATTAACTTAAATGATTGCCGATAGAGATTTATTTGACAAGAACGTTAGTGAAATTAACGAAAGTCAAGAGATTGACAAGTTTTTGTACAGATTAAAAGATTATTTCGAGAGGAAGCAATATTGCATTAAATTGCATGCCTATCGCCGAATACCTTAATCAGCTTCGTAAATTTGCTATTCGCGTTTATTTATAGTACTTGATGTTATAGGCAATTACTATGTACGCGTATTCCCCGTTTATTGGTACTAACGAATAAACGTTAAACATAAAACCGACTACTCTATTCGTTGAGTTTTCTTTTTTTTTTATTTCCAATACTTTTATAACGAACGCATAAAGTCGTTCTTCGAGTGCCGTGTGCATTCAAAGAAGGTAAAGGAGGCGCCAGAAAGATGTCGTCGTATTACTCACGTGCGAATAAAACTGAAAGAAAATAAAAGTAGAAGAAGCAAATCAGAAAAAGAAAAAAAGAAAAGAAAAAGAAAAATATCTACGCGATGGCCAACGGGAAGCTCGTGGAATTTGCGTCGACGTTCTGATATCAAGAAAATGTGTTTCATTCGTCCTTTAAAAGGGTACTCATTATTGCAAAATTTTTCAAAGATAAAACCTAAGATAAAACGTGATTAAGTCGACGAAAGAAAAACGAAGGATCAAAATCTGGATCTTGTATCCTTCTCGTTATTATTATAAATTTAAGAATAAATATATCAACGACTCGAATAAAAATAAATAAATATTTTTATATATCATTAAAAATATATTATCAATAACTTCGTCTTTTTACCCTTTAAAAGTGAAAATAATATATATGATTTTAAAAAAGGCATGCGTCTATTGAACGTATTAAATCTTTTAAAGTTAATATACATATACGTATAAATGTATATACTTGTTGTTTTCAGTATACGATGTTGTTCAAAGAATAAGAACGTAAATTCGAGGCATAGTTAACACTCGAAAGATCGCTTACGTTCCGTTACAAAAACGCTAACTCTCTAACATAACTCGGTCAACTCGGTATAAGTTTCAAGCTAGCAGCGTGTTGCCAGCGGAACACAGAGAATCATGAGTAACTATGCTCTACTACTTCTCCGCACACTTAGACGATCTCCGGATCCCGACAAGGTTTCATTTAGCTCTCGCTTTCTACTCTCCAACCCCCGATCTACAACCCTCTCATGTCTAGCTTTCATCTACCATCCCCCACCCTTCTACTTCGCTCTACTCGGTCCATTAACGTTTTCTTCTTTCGATCGGTCTTTTTTCTCTCATAAACATTCCAATCTTTCTTGCTGCTTCTCTTTCTTCTCATCCTCCTCCTTCTCCTCCTCTTCTCTTTTCGAGATCACTACTATCTCTTTACGCAGGAGACCTTACCCAGTGTTACCCCTTTTTAGCTGTTCCCTTTTGTCGTCTTCGTCGTCGTTGTCGTCGTCTACGTCGTCTACGTCGTCGTCGTCGTCGTCGTTGTCGTCGTCGTCGTTGTCGTCGTCGTCGTCTACGTCGTCTATGTCGTCTACGTCGTCGTCGTCGTCGTCTCCGTTGGAGGCCAAGACCGGCCTCGCTCTCGAGAGTGAACTCGAATGCTATTTATAGTAAGGAGCGGCTTCGACTAGCTCCCACTGCGTGAAAAATCGTGACTGGTTTGCGGCGCGCGCGCGAGCGTTCGCTTGCTCGCTCATCTGAGAGAGAAAGAAAGAGACAGAAAGAGAGAGCGATAAAAGGCGGGAAGGGAACGAAGGAGGAGAGTGGGGTGTGATGGGAAGAATCAAAAGTGGAAAGATTCTCTCAGTCCCACGTTTTAGCCAAAATGTAGCCCTTATGGTAAGCCTTTTGATATTTAAAAAACTTAGGTATGCACGCTTTTTTTTTCCTTTTTTATTTTTTTTTGAAAATTGCTATATTGACACCTCCTATGAAGATTGAAAAAGATGGATAATGAAATTGGATGCAATGTGACTGAGAAATTTAAGAATTTTTATATATATAAATAAGAATATACTTTACGTAGAAACGATATCTGAAATAAAATTTTTATTCCAAAATTTCTTTGACTTCTAAGCCGACGTTTTAAGAAGCAAAAATAAAAAAGAAAAAAAGAAACAAATTTGTTCAAAAAGTTTTAAATTCTTGATAGAATCACAAGCGATTAAATTTGAAGATAGATGGCATACCAACAAAATGTTTCCACTTGTAATCCTTCCCTTGTTAAATGAGAGGAGTTACTAAGAGAACGTGGGAGAGAGAACCGAAGAGGCACGTTTGTCGTGGTATTATTGCCATCTTCTTCTTCTCCTTATTTTCCTCCTCCTCTTCCTCTTCTTCATCTTCTTTGCGAGAATCCCTTCTCATTCTTCTTATCTCGATGGTACCCGAAAGCCCTGAAAAAGGACGCTGTCCTTGCAAGGGCGCACGGTGAACTCGCTTGGGAAGAACGAGTTGCATCGAAGGCATCTACCTTTATAATTCTTTTTCTCTCTTTTTCTTTCTTTCTCATGCCTTGTCGCGCCCCTACTCGCATCCTACGTGCTCATGCTCGTGTGAGTGCGAGTATGAATGTGAGTGTACTTACACTCGATATGTGTTATTGGGATAAGATCGGACACAGAGTTAAGTGGAGCAAGGATGATTCTCCAGTTTATTCGCATCCAACCTTCTTTCAATAATTTTGATCTTGATATTTATTATTCGCACTATGATTTTCATAAAATTCACTCGTTAAAATCTTCGAAAATGTTCTTGAAAATTTCCACGTTTACGAAATTAAACTTTTTTGGAATACGATTCTTGATTTCGATAGAAATGTTATTTTATGAAATATAATATTTCTAAAGTTCGAGATTTGTTCGTTAGGATTTTGAAGAATTGATCCTAGATATATTTACGAAATCAGAACTTTTTTTTGAATAAAATTTTTCATGTCGATAGAAATGTTGCTTTACGAAATCTAATAATTGTTAAATATATGCATATATATATATTATATATATTATATTATATTATTGTATATAAAAAATATATATGTATATAGTGGCTTTGATTTCGTGTAAGATGATTCGTGAAGAGTGACTTACGATAAGTGGAATGGTGTTTTAATCGTCTCGTGCGTGTACACGTGCGTGGCATGCATCGCGTTTACATTCAATTCGACTTTCGAGATAGAGATAAGACCGTAACCCGAGAGGCACGTAAAGTTATTTCACTATTAAAAAAGTTAAATAAATGAACGACTTGATACATACAAGTAGATGATAATCGATCGTGTATAGTTAACTGAAATGAAAGTGAAATGCATTGAACTTAATTTTTATTACTTCCGTTGGTAATGTTATCAAGAACGATGTTGATAAGTTCAATGCACTATGAGATCATCTACGATAGTAGCATAGTACGATAGTATAAGAATGATTAAAGAATTACAGCTGATTTCGTTAAACATTGTTTTTTCTCTATTGTTCATTTAAAAGTTTTATATTTTTATCTACATAAATATATATATATATATACATACATATACACACACACATACATACATATATATATATAATTACGTTTTGTGAAAATGTTGTATGTATTTTCGATTAAACGTATGCACGCTTTATCACGTGTAATAATTAATGTCTATACCTTGACGCCGATTGCGAAATAAAGGCGTAAGGGAATAATTAATGATTATGCGGAATGTAAAATCCTCGACATTAGTATAAAAATAGGATCTCCTAGATACATAAAGTAATCGTATATGTTTTAAAAGTCTATACAATCTAATATATTCCTATCGTGAGAAACGTTTTCACACTTGAATTTCATAATTCTTCTCATCATCAGAGAGTATATGTCTATATATTTATTCTATATATATATATATATATATATATATATATATATATATATATATATATATATATGACACACACACACACACACACACACACACACACACACACACACACACACACACAGTTAATTCTTGATTTTCTCGAGAGAAAAATCCCTTCCTATCTTTTTTGCAAATTCTTTCAGTAGGATTCGAGTAAATACAGATGTCTAACACATACACATTCTTTCTATTCGCTTACCAGTGGAATTCTAGTAGAGTCACGACTAGAAGTGAAAGAACCAATCAGGACTAACTATAGGTGTACACATTCTATAAATAGAATATGTGTTTCGGCGAGTTTGCAACGTTGTCGTGGGAAGTCATTGCAAGAGAAAACTTTTTCCTTAGAAATTACTTAATTCTATTTATAAGTAATTCAAATAATTATTCCCAATTAATTATTCATTACAATGTTCAGATTACAATTTTCATCAACTATATTCTCACATATTGAATACGAATATCTCTATAAGTGCATGTATATATATGTATATATATGTACACACACATACGCGCGCGCGCGTAGGTATATAGATGTGTATACATGTAGGTATATTATATAACTGTTATATATAAAAGATTGATTTGATGACGATTTATTTGTAGGGGCCGATAAAACGCTTCTTCACACTTTAATACCTATATTAATGACGAAAGTAAATGTACGTTGTTAATCTCGTCATCGTTTCGTTGTTATTCGTGTACGAGGTGCAATTTGTTTATTACTGATGCAGCATGCGCAATCCATGAGCGCATATTACCAACGTTGCCACGCGATACAATTGCATTCTTAGAAGTGGTATGATTCTTTTGTGCCATATGACAGAAACGAGATCGCGCGAATATATTCGTCGTTGTTCGATTCACGAAGATTTAGAAAAGTATTGGATATCATGACAACTTTTTAGGAAATTTTGCTTATAATAAAGATCATTCATTTTCGATTATTTTAAATAGTTAATTATAACAATTTTATTTTATTTTATTTTTTCTTATATTTGTAACGACGTTCATTGAAAAATATTAAATAATTTTAATATTACTTCATAAAGGTAGATTTTTTTTCTATTACTATATAAAATACTAACTTTCTGTTAGCGCAAAACTTGTTAGTAGCGGATATCCGGCGTTTGCGGTATTATGTATGTACACTTTACATAGATACATACATACATATGTCGTGAACAGTCATGCGTGTCGATTATGTATTCGTTTTATAGTAGACTAATTTATCATTGAGATGAAATCTCGATCGTACGTATTCAATATGTTTACGATATATTACGAATAATAATACGAATGGATCATCTATAGGATTCTATCAATAAAGCTCTACCTATAATTTTATCTATGAGATTCTATCAAAATCTATGCTTTCTTTATCAATATCGATACTTATCGAAAAAATTTTGAGTTCTCTGAAAAAAAACGAGTATTGAAATTTTCTTATAAATTATGAATAAAATGAGCGGACAGACAATTATAAAAAAAGAAAAAAAAATAAGCCCGAGAGAGATTTTCTTAGGAAACTCCATATATACGTCTATACGGAACTTGACATGAGGAAATTTGAAACTAACTTTTCGACATCTGCTATCAACATGTTTGCCTTTAATGCATAGCATGCAGTTTAATGTGAGTTAAATATGTACCACATAGATTGATATATAAATAAAAGGAAATGAAAAGAAAATTGCGTGAATAGCAAATTGTTACTCAAATAATAATTTGAATAATATTCTCTTTATTTATTAATTAAATTAAGCGCGATCAATCAACATTAATTATTCCTACACGAAAATGAAAATACAATAATGGCAAAATAACGAATAAAATTATTATCCGAGTACAAATTTTAATTAGAAATTTGTTCTTACGTTAGCCATTTTCGTTGATGTTATTATAGATGAACAAATTAAAAACTTATCGAACCAAAAAATTTCAAGAAAAATCTGAGCGTCGTCAATATTCTTAGCGATAGGATGTCACGACACAATATCATTCCTTTCGATTGTTTACGCTCATCTCAACTTGCTGCATATCGTGCTATTCTACAAAAGTATCAAATTCATATCTCTTCTATTAATCACGCACATCGTACCAATTTTTTCATTGATTAGAAACAATTAGTACGGGCTTATGCGGTCACGTATGATTCCGATCTAAAAATGGCAGTGTTTATTGAGGAGGGCACAGACAATAATAAAAAAAGATATGCTCTTAAAATCCAAAGGAAGAGGATAAAAAAAGATAAGAAGAAGAAGAAAAAGATGATGATACTGAAGAGGAGGAGGAAAAGAAGGAGATGGAGGACGAGGACGAGGACGACGACGACGACGACGACGACGACGACGACGACGATGATGATGATGATGATGATGATGATGCTGAGAATGGACGATGGGATTTTCTTAGAACGTGAGACGTGCAGGTACGTGCAGGTACGTGCAGACGTCCTAAAGAATGAGCCGTTGCAGAAGTAGGAGAGGGAAGAAGAGGAAGAGGAGAAGAAGAAGTAAAAGAGGAGGAGGAGGAGGAGGAGGAGGAGGAGGAGGAGGAGGAGGAGGAGAATGAGAATCAACAGCAGTGTGTCTTTTGCAAAACTCGTGCGGTGGTATTTAGAGAGAGAGAGAGACCCATTTACGATGGTGACCGTGGTGGTTGCTTCGAAGAAGATGAAGAAGAAGAAGAAGAAGAAGAAGAAGAAGAAGAAGAAGAAGAAGAAGAAGAAGAAGAAGAAGAAGAAGAAGAGGTTGAGAAGAAGGAGGAGGTAGGAGGGTGATCGTCGTGGCGCTTGTACGAGCCGAGAAGAAGGGTCATCTTTGTGCATTGCGAGTAAAAGCAAAGTCTGCACCCGGCAGTCGTCGCCCGTAGCTCGTGCGCGCAGGCTCGTGTTCTCCTTCTATCTATCCCTTTTCTTGTCTTATCTTACCTGGTACCATCTTCTTTCACCTTATCCTTCATCTTCTCGAGTCTTATCGAATTTTCGTGTTATGAGAAAGCGCGAGTGTTATTATCCATAATTTTCATTTTTTAATCTCTTCGATCGTTCTTCGTTAACGTGATTTTTTTTGTTTCTTTCTTTCTCGAAAAAAAAACAATCAAAAAAGAAGAAAAAAGAAAAAAAATTCATTCCATCGGCATTGTGCCGGCGTTATAGTGAATGTTACTCACGTTCATTCGTTTCTACGATGTCACGAGGGACCACCCCGTGCGCAATGATTAAACTCTGAACGGTAATTGTCTTCCTTCATCCCTTTTTCCTCGATTGTTCGTTCGCTTTTTAATATCCTGAAATTATGAAATCGAATATTACTTTACTAAGAGGTTTAAAAATTGCTAAAAAGTATTTCCAGGATTTAAGGTTTATTGTTATTCCTAGGGTAGAATTTTCTAAAGAGATTTATTTAAAAATGATTTCTAGCAATTCTAATATCCGTTAGAAAGTTATTAGAAATAATAATGATAATAATAATTTGGTAATTATATTACGATTCGCAAAATAAGATAATTAGTAACAAATAATTTCTTTTTCGTGGATAAAAGGATTTAAATCAATTGTGTTGGTACTCAATCTTAATAGAGATTTGATAAGACCGATAAAAGATCGATTCGATCTCGATTTCATAGCCATCGATGTTCGTTCGTGTTGTCATCGAAGAAAAGAGTAGTCCGTTCAAGCGCACGTGTTGCCTTTCGATCGGAAGAAATCAATTGGCCATGATGTCGATTCACATAAAGGCCGACTAATTAATTCGTCCATGGTGGGTCCGTACACTAATACGTTTCATTTCAAACGATCCTAATTTAAGCTGATAAATACTGATGGCTGTCACACGTTCGTCTAGGTTCGTCGTAATGTATCTATTTAATTCAAGTTTACATGGTATAGTTTCAATTTATTATATCTATTCATTGACCAATCGGTTTTCAGATAGATAAAGAGAAAGAGAGAGAGAGAGAGAGAGAGAGAGAGAGAGAGAGAGAGAGAGAGAAAATGTATGTATAATCGTCGATTAGTATCACTTGCCCGTGAAACATATTTCAATCGTTCCGTTCTATAAACCCTCGAGAGAGCTCGAATAAACTGTAAACATGTTTTGCCTTTTAACATTTATCGTTCTTTTATAAATTGATTCTCGTACAACTTTGTTAATCATTAATTTATAAGATTGTGTAACTATACATGTAAACATAGCAGACAGGAGTGTCGCAATGATGTTTACTTTTTTAAAGGAATTGATTGCGATCTAGCTGTCTCGATCGTTAATCGATTGTGATTCAATTCGTCGTCTGCAAAATGAGGAAAAGTATTGGTAGGATTATGAGAGATAATTCCAGTATGTACTATATATGTATATTGTACAAACAAGTTAGATATTTTTAAATGTTGTTAATTATTATTGTGATTTACAATATAGATTATATTATATTAATAAAAGGGTAATTATGTATCTTTCGAAGAAACTTGATTATTGTGTTATACAAATTATTATTATTATTTCTAGTTTCACTCGAAGTTGGTAAAAGCGTAACCGCGGGCCGATTCTTTGTGATTATGATTGGTAATGAATCGATGATAATAATCTCGGTTTCGTAATGCTTACGTCTTGGTGCATAATTCTACGATATGCGTTGCGTTGAGATAGATCGAGACGGATCTAATGTATGGAATTAATTATCTTTGATAAGTCCAATACAATCGTGTTAACTGCTATTGGCACGATTGAAGGAATGTCTCCGGTTTGATTATCATCGCGATGTAATATATTTTATTTATCAGTAACCATCTTGAATAATTCAAATAAACGTCAGGTCCGCTTCTGTTGTTTTTTTAAACAATGTTACAAAATTAACATATACATTAGGATATTGGCTGAAATAAATAAATGAATAAACAAACAAACAAATAAATATATATATATATACTTCGAAATATTTCATTAAAATTCCAACTCGTTAAATTTATAATATAAATTCATTTGATTGCAGGCAAATAAAACGTCGAACGGACAAAATATTTCTTTTTGGATGCTGATTTGAAGATTGCGTTATACTCTCGATGAGCAGTATAAAATAAATCGAGTGTCATTGAAATCTTTGAAAACAAGAAGGATATTGTACTATGTTACGATAGAGAAAACGTGAAGATAAATAATAGTCGGAGTATATTCCTAATGGAAAGAATACAAGTCGACGTTAAAGTATAAAAATAATAATAAGAACTCGTAAGAAAAATAATAATAAGAATAGTATTTTCGAAATTAAATTGCAAGTGTATTTCAAGGCGATATTTTTTTTTTACAGTCATTGTGCTTCTTTAGACATAAATCATTCATGCGAATCAGCAAAAACCCGATAACATAATCGGAGTTCCGTCGTGTGCATAAGTTCGACGATCAAAAATCGTCTGATCGTTGTTAGTTTATCCGAAGTTGTATCTCTGAGAAACGAGAAAAAAGGAAAAGAGTGTATGACGTAACGCCATATAGAAGATCGATCAATTTATAAAAAGAAGACGACGAAAAAAGGCAGATAAAAAATGGCATACGACGACGTGATACTCCGAATGGGCGAATTCGGTCGTTATCAACGTCGAGTTTATCTGCTACTTTGTCTTCCGGCAATATCCTGCGCATTCCATAAATTGGCAGGGGTCTTTCTTGGGGCAAAAATGGATGTCAGGTCAGAATTTATCTTCTTTCAACGAGCTATTGATTTGTTTTCTTTTCTTTTCTTTCCTTTTCTTTTTCTTTCTTTGTTTTTCCTTTTAGTTTTATCCTATTCTCACTTTTGATTAAACAGAGACGAAAAGTATAAATTCGTGTTGCCTTTTTGTCAGATGTCTATTGCCGCACGAAAACATCGAGAATGCTACGTTCTACCTTCCTCAGGACGTGATGAATGCTAGTTATCCTTGGGATGACGAGCTAAAGGGCTGGTCGCAATGTTTACGACGGGATCCCATATTGGATGGTAATTCTCAAGGTCACGATAATTGGCCGGTTCAAACCCCGATAGGTTCACGCGAGCTGGCCGACACCGAAGGCATTAAACCGTGCGAAGAATACGTTTACGACAGGAGAAAATATAAAAGTACCACTACTTCTGAGGTATGCTTGCTGTCGATAAAACGTAAAGCTCGATTAACCTGTCTCATTTCTTTTTCTAGTGAATCGGTGAATGCGAACCGCTTTTCCTTTTTCAGTGGAACTTGGTCTGCGATAGAGCGTGGTTGAGAGCTACGGGGGACTCATTGTTCATGGTAGGAGTCATGCTTGGCTCGATGATATTTGGTGCTTTGTCCGATAAGTTTGGACGTAGACCAATTTTCTTCCTGTCTTTAGTCATCCAGCTAGCCGGCGGTATATTGGTCGCGATAGTGCCAGAGTTTATTTCCTACGTAATCTTCAGATTGATCGTTGGTTCGACTACCAGCGGAGTTTTCCTGGTGGCTTACGTTATAGGTAAAGAATATGTTTCATTAGAAAGTGCAAAGTGCACGATAAATTTATTTCATCAATAGGATAGGTCGGTGGCAGATGATAATGCTAAATATTTATACTTGATAGAAATGCATCAAAATGAATATTTAAGAACTCATATACAAAATGGTATTACGTTTATTCGAAAATTATATAAATTAGTAATTAAATTTATCTCAATTGGTAATTTAATTAAATTAATAACTTATCTGTCCCAACTTACCTTGTAATAAGTATAAATATTAATCTTTCACATTCCACAGCTCTTGAGATGGTCGGCCCTAAGAAACGTTTGGTAGCTGGCGTAGGTTGTCAATTATTCTTCACTACGGGTTACATTCTTACGGCAGGTTTCGCTTATTTGATAACCGATTGGAGAATGCTGCAGGTCGCCATCACCATTCCGAGTATCGCATTTCTTCTTTATTGGTGGTACGTTTCGTAATAATCCTTAATTAACTGGTCCATATATGTATATTATATACATTGTTTCTTCAGGTTCATTCCAGAATCTGCTCGTTGGTTATTGATGAAAGGTCGTGCCGAAGAAGCTAAAGATATACTTCAGCGTGCATCGAAGGAAAACGGGATGGAGATTCCACGCGAAGCACTGGATACTCTTCTTAGCAATAATAGCGATGATAGTATGCCTGACTCAAAGAAGGCTTCTCTCTTTGATCTTTTCCGATATCCGAATTTAAGACGAAAAAGCATATTACTGTTCTTTAACTGGTACTTCTCATTTTATATACCCGTTATATATTTCTATAATTTAATTTAAATCTTTTATCTAAAACTGGTAAAAGGTTTATATAAATATAAATGTATATCGTTCTTATCGGTTTAGGCTCGTAAATAGTGGTACGTATTATGGATTATCCTGGCATGCATCCAATCTTGGTGGAAACGATTACGTGAATTTTTTTATATCTGGCTTGGTAGAAGTACCCGCCTATACATTTCTTATTTTCACGTTGAATCGATGGGGCCGAAAAATTATTCTCTGTGGTTGCATGTTGATTTCCGGATTTGCATTACTCGCCACGTTGTTCGTCCCTGTCGGTAAGTAAACTGAATTGTTTTAGTCACGTCAACCTAAGAAAGTTAGGTCGCTTAGTTTTATCTCATTTTAGATAAACCATGGTTAGTAGTTTGCCTTGCTATGATTGGAAAACTTGCTATCACGTCATCATACGGTGCCATTTATGTTTTTACGGCTGAACAATTTCCAACGGTTATTCGCAACGTAGGTCTTGGTGCTAGTTCGACTTTCGCTCGTATCGGTGGTGTAATAGCACCATATGTGAATCATTTAGTAAGAAAATTATACGTTATCGTTATATGTATTTGACCCTATCGATAAAGTATGAATATAAATTTATTGTAAAATCTTCTAGTCCGAAATATGGGTACCCTTGCCTTTGGTCATTTTTGGATCCTGTGCTCTCTTTGGTGGCATAATGTCATTGCTACTTCCAGAAACTTTAAACAAGAAACTTCCAGAATCTATACAGGATGGGGAATTGTTTGGAAAGTATGTTAAACTGTTATAAAATGATTTCGGATATTTCAAATGGAGTCTGAAAGTATATTTTATCAAATATATTTTATCAAAAATAAACAAATTTTATCAAATATTGCAATCCAACTAGGAAAATTTCGAAGAGTAAGAAGAAGAAGAAGAAGCAGCAGCAACATGATCTGGAACAAGGAAATGAGATAGATGTGATAAAGCCATTGAAGCCACAAGAAAATGGAGTGCATGAAAAGCAAAACGGATGACGTTAGTCTCATTGAGGAATGTCGGTTGTGTTGAAAATATTTATCTGATTCCTCTCTGATTGTATTCTAGGCGTCCTTATTGCACGTGATCCACGTGTAGTGTGCACACATTAAAAGCGCACCAAATTGAAAACGGAGCTCTCAAGTAACTCGATTAATGATATTCGGCTCAGCGATCAAATTAAAAACCTTTCTTAATTGTAAGCAATAGTATGAGAAATAAGTTCAAGGCCTTCGTAAGGAAAAAAGAAGAGAGAAAACGAGTGTGTATGTGTGTGAGAGAGTGTTTATTTTTATAAAATCTCAAACACTTTTTTTAATCGAAGAAAGGTTTCTGGTTTGATCAATTCGCACCAAATTCACGGTGTTAGCCGCTATTTGATCACTACTTGATTGTGGCTTAGTGTTATTTACCTAAGCCTTGCTTAAATATTATCTATCAGTAACGAGAAAAAGAAGAACGTTCTCAATTCTATAATACTGAAAGTAAAGATGCAACATAAGATTTCTGCCAATATGCATATCATTTACTGTAATTTTGAATGTCCTTTATGTGTAAGTGCCCTTTTTGTAATATTGTGCAAAAGATAGATACGTAATCATACAAATATTATATCTATAAATATATAAGATATACGGACTTTTAATTTTTTTCTTGTCGAAGGTAATACCAATTCTTGATTATTATTGCGCTATTCGATAAATATACACACATTGTCATAATAGATTAAAGCTTGTCCGATTTGATTACTGAAAGATAAGATAGATATTTAATCTAGTTACGATTACACCATATTTTTATAAATTATGCTTTTAGATAAAATATACAATTTTACGGCGATATTTAACAGCAACAATGTGAATCGTTCTTTATCTCTAATTTATTAGTAATGAATTTTTTTATATGTCGATCTTAATATTAAACTATGGCGCTATTTTTATGTGACTGTATGAAATAATGCCTATGAATTTTATTCTATTGAAGTTTTATTATATTACCGGATGCGCATTTTTGTATATAAAAAATAAAATGTAGATTAAAAAATGAAATAAAAAATCTGTGATTTAAATAACTTTCTTGTTTTTTATAATTTAATTGTTCATAATAGAATAGTAACATAAAGAATAATGAAATTATATATCCTAAGACTTTCAAAGAAATTTATTCTTTTTATAAGAACAGCTTCTCTAAAACTTAATAGGTACAAAAAATCTAATACATTTTACATAATTAATATTTTTGTGAGTTATTCTCTTTAATGAGTGTAAAACACGTGCAATGCATTATAATGGTGCAGGTAATCAATGTGGAATGTTTGTAAATACTATGTACGTGTATTGTATTTTTAACATACAAAGAAATAATAGATAATAATAATAGAATTAATAATAAGAGAAATACGCAATATTATACTATTACGATCCATCTTACGTGAAATTATTATTGCGAAATAAATTATGAATGATAATTGCATTGCAATTTTAAAGTAATTAATTTACGATCGGATATATATATAATATATAATTTATAATTTATAATTTAAATAATCACAAGGCTAATAGTGTTACAAGAAATGATTAAGAATAAAAATATATGAGTAGATAATTTTAAATGCAATATTTGAGAGATATGTTCTTTTATGAACAATTTCATTTGATAATATTGAATATAATCTCGCCATTTTCAAATTATATCCGTCGTATAAATAGCTTATGTATATAAGCATGGAATTGTTATTAAAATTTTTGTATAATTAGATTTTAGTTTCACAATCGTTTCTCATGTATAACAGAAATGTTACAAGATATCCAATACAGATGGAATTGTTTCTTAACTGCATATCAAAGAACATAGACATTATCTCTTTAAAAAATATCATAAAACTTAATGCTGATTCGAACAAGAATGTTCTTTCACATCAAGAATTTATTTTTGCTCCTAATGGTTGTGGCCTAGCATTACGTTCTAGCCTTTTCTGTTGCTGTTCAAATAGGCGTTGTTCACGTTCTCTACGCTTGTATTCTCTCAATGCTTTTGTAGGATCACCAATTTCTTCGCTCGTTTCTTCTTCCCAACTGATAGCATTATCTTCCCATTCTTTAAGTTCGTTCTAAATATAAATATGTTTAATTAGTGTCAAACAATATAATGTTAGAGCTATATATATTTGCGTTTGTGTGTGTGTGTGTGTAAACTTACTGTTGGTATTGGATCAATAGCTACTGCAAATTTTGTAGGATTATGAGAAACATTCTCTATTTTTTTATCTTTGATAAGAAGTTTTGTTTGCCTTGTAATTTTTGGTGTCATATCCTGGAACAACGACTATGTTAAATTAACGTCTCCCTTTTTCTCTTCTTACTTTTCTACAATATTTTTTTTAAATTAAATTTACCTCAAAAAAGTTAGGTTGCTGTTCCTCCACAGGAGGTTCTGTAGACTTGGTCACTTGCTGCCTGTATTGTTCAATCTTAGATTGTACCGTATTAACAGGTTTATCCGGTACAACAACAACTGGATTTTCTTCCCAATGATCCCATTTTTCTAATTCCTTGATTAAGCATCCTCAATAATTACTATTATAGTAGTTGCGAAAGTATTTAAAGAGATCAACAAAATGTCATTTAAAAGTAGACTCCAAGAAGTCTCACCTAAGAAAACTCACCGTATTTAAATTGTTTGAAGCGTTTGGTACCACACCAACGGCTGAAAGAGGTATCGAATCACACGAAGATCTTCTACGACGTCGTAAACAACACATAGCACGTCTAAATACACCGAAGAGAAGTAAAACAAGGGCTTTTAGCCGGTTCACTAAGAATTCTACAGCCATTGTAAACCGTAACGAAACCTAACCTCTCTTCGTTTCAAATGATATCTTTACCCAACAAACACGAATTTAATTCGTTTCAATGCCATTTTTTTTAAATGATAATAATAAAAACGTTCACGTACGATTTTATCTATATTTCACGCAATATAAACCATTTCTTAGCAAGTTAATCTTACGTTATCAGTTTCCTAACCTACGAATAATAGTAGAGCGATATATCGAAATATATCGATGTCGTTTGCCGGTAAAAGCGTTTAGTTTTTTTTCTTTTCTTTTTTTCTTTTCAAACAAACCCGTGTAGAATAAAAAAGGAAGTAAAGTTTCTTGCGATTAATCGTTCGTTCATTGTAATCTTACGTTCATTGATCAAAAGAAACAGCTGTGAAGTTATAAATACTCGTATGATTGACCTGAATGAATTTTCCTTGAGTGATGTTATATCATTCATAATTCGTCTTAATTAATTTTTAATTCTACAAATCATCGTACATACGTTTCTATATATGTAAAATATACTAAATGCAGAATTAAATTAAATCTAAGGGTTATCATGATTGTTGGGTTACATAAATACATATGTTTTAGTAGGAAATAATTTTTTATGAAAATTCTCTCAACCTCGGACACATTTTTCTCGCTTAGTGTTACGATCGAATTGACATTTTTCTTGAGCTCTACATGTTACACCAGCACATATAACGGCTCCACCTAAAAGAAATATGCGAATATTCGAGATAGTACATTGTTTGAAATTTTTATTTTCTTGAAAAAAATATACATACTGTTTGGCGAGCCTTTGTAACCATTACCAGTGTTAACGGCATTCGATGAGGTACAAGATGTAGAACCACATTTGTTAGGACAACATTTTTGATTACTTGAGCATTGATAGTCGCTAACGCATCTAGGTGTGCATTTGTCGATGGTATTCTTTAGAGGACAGAATCCAGGTTTACCTGAACAATAAAATATTATAGGGTATTTTATATGCAATTACGTAGATAATTTATTAATAATACATAAGTTTTTGCTATGTCTTTTAAACGAATAATTAAGCTTTGCATTTGAATGCGTCAATTTTTCAACGTTTTCAATATGGCTTGTATTGACACGAAGTATTTGAATATTCGATCTAATCTGCATGATCTATGCTTATCTAAAATCTAATCTTCGACGGAAGCAATTTATTCAAAGTATTTTATCTTTTTTTTTCCCCGATAAAGATAATAAATATTTTTATTTCACTGTTGTTGATGATATTGGGTTATTCTTATTGAATGCTATTCCACAGTAAGAATCATGGTACGCAGCATAGCAACGAAAGGCCATATCCTTGAACTTAATCACTACCTTTCAGAGAGACAATCGAATGCTTCGAAATGCATGAACAATGTACGCTTTTGAAAGAAAAGAAGAAGAAAGAAAAAGAAAAAAACAGAACAAGTATAAAAATCATGAGAACGAGTAAGACGTCTACGTATCCTACTGACTTTCACTTTTCAAACGGACAAGTTATGTAAAATTTATAAGTCTCAGACATTGTTATATACATATTATATATAAACATGCGCACACGACTTGACACTATACGTTTACTTTAAGTTCTAAGTCAATTAAGTTTCTATAAAAATAATATTAATGCATATATGCAGATAATTTTGTTTACTTACTAGAAAGCTGTCCTGCTGTCACGATTATCATCAGACATAAGCAAAAAAGGAGAATGTGAGTTTTGCCTGACAAATAAAATTTTTATATTAAAATAATTATTGAATACTAATTTTGATTATACGTATGGGATATTAATAAGGATCGATACCATTAATTGTTAATTTTTCAAATATACGTACTGTACATTTTTGCTGATGTTTTTTGCTGATGTTTTTTTTTTGATATTTTTTGCTGATGATTTGCTCGTTGAAGAGTAATAAGTAGACCTCAAAAATATTTTTCGTTCGAATGTCAATCGTGAACTGAGTTAGAAGCGTCTGATAAGCTCGTAATAAATCCTGCTATTTAAATCACCGTGGTCTGTATTTCCACCAACTCTTAACTGGAATTTTCTTTGTTTTGTTAATAAAAATATGAGGTTTTTCCGTCCAAGTAATATTACAACGAGTGAATCACTGATCACGCAAGCGAGTCTTAGGATCTACCCAACTGGAGAGGATAAACTGCGAGATGCTTTTAAGTGGCCTTTCTTAAACGTGTATCTTGCGTCACTCATTTTGTGAGAGTCTTTACAAAGTGAATAAGAAATATGAAACCAACGAGATTACTTTGGATAATTGATTTTAAGCGTATTATTTAATCATTAATCACATAATAGAGTGAAAAATTATCGAAATATATTTTTCTTTAATTTTCTATATCTCATTGTTTACATGTTTGAGTTCACATCTAATATTATCTAATTTTTTTAATTAAATTTGCATAAAATATATAAATATTATTAAATATTAGTACATATACTACAAGCCATAATTCACCGCGTATATATTATTTCATTTAATTAATAATAAAATAAATTTCTCAATATGCACTCAAATATACATATATATATATATATATATATATATATATATAAAACTTCTAAAGTTATTAATTATTATTAACTTCTAAATTAAATAATAACACTATTATAAAGAAATGCGACATACTATAACAAATTAAGCGTCACTAAAGAAATACATTAAAAATTCGATGAGTTATATTTCAAGCGTTCTTTTAAATACGTTGTAAAATTTAACGCCTCGATAAGTAAATTATGTTATCGTATATTACGAGTATATTAAAGTCGTTTATGGCACGTACGATAAAACATATAGCATTAACGTAAATTTATCGAAATTTTACACTTTCATACAATATTTAATCGTTATGACCTATTTCTACGAAATATAACCGATGGTTGCGAATAGTCGAAATCAAGTGGGTCATTATTAACTTCAGGATTTTGACAAGCTAAAGCGCCACATCGATTTTCACAACATTTTTTAATGCCTCTGCAATCGCCATCCGATCGGCAAGTTGATGTACATATCCATCGTCCAGTTGGTATAATCGGACAGGAACCTGGTTTTACTAAATAAACAAAAATTAATCTCGTCAGAATATATTAGAAACCAATAATACAAATTTACGAGATATCAAAAATGATACAAGTTTAAATTCATTTATCGATGAGTAATTAAGCGATGGCTTTTCAATCTGTTATTCTTTTATAATGTAATTTATGAATTAACAAATTAATTACAAAAAGATACGTAGATACTATGTGAGGATAAATTAAGAAAATAATTAATAAATATTTTTTGTTTAATAAAAATTTAACAATACTGAAAGAATCGTTTTGAAATGGGACAATTTGATAACTTTAGAAGATTTAATATCATCATCGGTTTTTTCACCTTGTGGTGTTCCCAATATCATTAATAACTAGAGTCGACATTGTAATTATTGGAAATCACGTTAGATCCATCCTTAATGTGAATATAATAATAGAATATCCTATTTTCCTATTTTGATTGATTAGATATGAATCATCGGAATTTTTTTCTCTTCCCTCCATTTGCATCGCTTTTACAATATTTTTGTGTTTAATTTCTATGTATCATGTATTATTTAATTTTTAAATTAATTTTATTAATAATTTTTTTTTTATATAATTTTCAAGATTTGAAGAAGTTCTTATTACTTTAATAATTTAATTTTTTATTTATTCTCCTTCTCTCTATGTGTGTGTCTATGTGTGCGTACAAGACATCCCCTTTATCTCAAATAATCGAAATATCTCGTGAAGAATTGAACCCAAGAAAAAAATTTTTTTACAGATTTGTTTAATACAAAGAAGTATATTATATGGCACCAATTTCTTTTTTCAGTCCGATGGCATTTGTTGAAACGAATTTAACGACGTGTCATATGAAATTAATTATTATTGTAAAATGATTTTTGTTTATAGTATACAACTTAATAACCTATGATCAACGATACAGGATTATACGTCTTAGAAACTTTAAATTTATACTATAATTTATAATATTTTATAATAATAAATGATCTTATGCAGCACGTTGTTGAATTCGTTCCAACAAATGCCATTTATCTATGAGACAAAAAGAATATATATATACATTCAAAATTTATTTTTTATATTATTTTATCAAAATTTTATCCATCATTCAACTTATAAAAAGAAATATAACATCATATAAAACTCGAGAAATATGTGGAACACATTCGTGCATATGAAACAAATATGTAAAAAACTTTTTTTGTTACGTTCAATACTTCACGAGATATTTGAATTTATCGAGATAAACGGGATCATACACACACTTATACATATACAATTTTGCATATATATATATATATATATATATATATATATATGCATACTCACACATAGAGTATAGTATATATATGGTGAGGAAAACATTTTGCATACCTAAAATATTTCCATTATTTGTAATAATATGGAGAGATATTACATACGAAATTAGCATATTGAAATCATCATAACAAGGCTGATCACATAGCGATAGAAAAAGAGCATGCCATTAAAAAAAAAAAAAAAAAAAAAAAAAAAAAAAAAAAAAAAAAAAAAAACAAAGAGTGAACCTTGAAATCTCTTCTACATCATGTAAAAAATATTTACATCACATTATGCTCCTTCTATATTATTCTAATTTTATACATAACACGTTTTAATATTTTCACAGATAAATATTTTAGGTAGATAAAGTTTTCGTCCATATATACATATATATGTACAAAATATATATAAAGATATCTAAATATAATTAAGTATATGTATATAATTATATAGATATATAATTAAATATGTACATATATAACCATGTATATACATGTATCATAATATATATAATTTTAAAATAAATTTTATGTTAGTTTCTAAAGATAATCGAAGTCGAAAAATATCATACAATGAAGTTCGATATAAGAAACGGAAGAATCATATTTTTTATAATCATATTATATATTTTGAAAACTAAATGTAATAAAAAATATTTAAATTTAAAAATAGCAAAATATTAATATTATATTAGTAATCCTACTCAATAATATAACATATATTTCCAATTTTCTTGTTAATTTATAGAGATATAAAAGTGATTTCAATTTCTATATAGTTAGGTTTATCAAATATATATTAAATATTTGTATGCATAAGTTTTTGACATTTACGTAAATTTTATCCATTCTTAAAATTCATTCAATCTGCATCAATTGGATACTTACCAATGTTAACGGCTTCTGTGATAGGCTTCACACAAATTGTACCATCGTAACTTGTAGGACAACATTTTTCAGATCCATTGCAGTCCATATCATTATTACAAAGATTTGTGCGAATGTTAAATGGTGTTGGTGGTGGGCATGCACCAGGTTTATATTGTCCAAAAGCCATTGTCGATAATGTTATTAATAATAACATTGATGAACTTAACGATGCCATTTCGTTGTTGTAGAAATCTTTAAAGGAAATACTTAGTGATTATCATTATCCAATCATCTTATGATAATAATATAAATGATTTTACGAATATATTATATTAACGAAGAAATTTTCTTTTATATCTAAATTAAAGAAATAAAAATAAAATTTCTTTTATATCTAAATAAATTAAAAGAAATATTCTTTTAATCCTATTCATCATATTTCTCAATGAATGTTATAAAGTTTATATTTTATTTAATAACTTCATTAAGAAATTCAAAACTATTTCAGCAATGCATAAACAGAAAGAGAGAGAGAGAGAGAGAGAGAGAGAGAGAGAGAGAGAGAATGCTTGGTTTTTTAAATGTCAGAAACATTGAAAAAAGAAAAATATGACTAGAAAAAGGGTTCCAATTAATTTGACGTAATAATATGAATAATTTAGTCCTATATATTACTAAATTATCTAAATTTTTATATAATTTTTATACAAACAAATTTTATATATTTTTTATAGCTTTTATAAATAAATTATGTAAAAGAAATTATATTAAACAATATACTTTTTTACGTGATATTTAATTGAGTTAATAGTAGAAGTAAAAATCGTTGAAAAGACAAATGACATACCTGTTAAGTGTTTACAAACGACGAACGTACTGCTACAACGAAACGAATTGCGCGAACGACTAGTGAGTACTGATCGTTGACACCTGTGAGAATCGAGAAGATCTTAATAATGTCTATGACAGTAGTTGAGTCAAGAGACAAGTATGTCCACTTTTATAATGTTGAAGTTACGTGTTAGTCATTATACACGGTAATATATCGAAGGTCGGGGCCGAGTTACGCGAGCTTTATCTCCTTTTCAATACTAATCATTAAGGCCTTATACGATCCAAAAATAAAAAGTGAATTTCGTTACAAATTGATAAAGTAAAGTAAATACTTTATCAATTTTCTCTTTCTCTTTTATTCATTTATTTATTTTTTTTTTTTTTAATGAAATATAAAATAATACGAACTTTAATCTTTGACAGACATTCGTGAAAAAATGATAGATCGAATTTTACGTTCTCGAAAAATATTTACAATCTTTCACTTTTCACTGTTACTGTCTCTCGTAAAAAATGATTAATCGATTTTTATATCTGTCAATGTTACAGACAAGGAGATATTAAAATGAAAAATAAAAAAAAAAAATATATAAAATTATATAATATAAATGATCGAGAAAGGTTTTTTCAATAACACCGAAAGTTTTACGAGAAAGATACAAACGATACAAGATCGTGAATACTCACGTTGGTGAACTCGAACGCTTCGTTTGATTTTTTGACAAAGCTTGATAAATTTTCATCTCTTATATATACCAAATTTGTGGTTGAATAACTTGGACGTCTCTATTTTCCTCAACGATTCTTGTTTCTGACATTTCCGAGTGGGAGTACCGATATCATTGTATTCGTAATTAGTGAGCGCAAAACCAATTAACGAGAAATCTGATGCTGCCAGCCGGAAAGTGGTGGTTTCAAACAAGAAACTTAATAAAAAGTTCTGAACGAAATACCGTCTATACCACTTCCAGGATGTTGACTGACATGCATTTGGTGTTATTTTTTTTTTTTCTTTATCTCTCTCTTTCTTTAGATAATTATTTGTTTTATTTTTTAACGTCTGACCGCACTTTTGACAAACTGGGTCAACTTTACCTTTGATTATGAAAGAAGAGCCATTCTATGGTTTCTATTTGTCTTTCTATCTCTCCGTATTTTTATTTCTTTATTAGCAAACTTTGTTAATATCTTCGATATATCTATAACTGAATGAATATTTAAAATTTAATTTTTTCAATGATTGTTAAATAGATAGAATCCATAAATTTGTTCTATGTATATATATTTATATATGTATACATATTATAATTTTAATTTTATATTAGAAAATCTGAGATCAAATTATGCCTTAAATTTAACTAATAATATAGAAAGCTTAGCTCATCGAAAAGATATTTGATTCATTAGAGATCATTTAATTGCGATCTAGTTCTATCAATCGAACGAATTACTCACCTTTACGACGAAAAAAAAAATTACATCGATCAGCCTTAAATCATTTTCCTCGTTCTTACGAAGTTTCCTTTCTTTTTTTTCTTTTTTTTTTTTAATAACACGAGGTAAAGAGCTTCGGGCCATAATTATCGGATCGCAATTATACATAACGAAGTCATTTGCATAACGTAACAGCTTAAGGTATAACGAAGTTGTGTAATTATTTTCGTATTAAGAATCGATTTTCAAGGAGGAGTTGAGTTCTGCCAATGTTCGAGGTCGACCGGTTTACGAGTTTCTTAAGAACGATTTTTCCATATCTGATACTTGTATAAAATTCTCTGTGTAATTCTGTGCGTAATTCTGTGCAATATATATATATATATATATTTTTTTTTCGGTAATATTTTCATAAATTTTACTCGTAAATTTTTTCTTCTATAAGTTATTGAGTTTTAAGTTAATTAAATCGCATGGGTTGTAATTAAAATTAAAAAAAAAATCATGAAACGTGATTGGAGTAATGTCCGCATCGTCTTTTTAAGACCTGTGTAGTGTTTCGATGACGAGGAGGTGATAATATACAGTCAATGTTACGAATCACCTTATATTTATTAAAACGTCTCATAAATACGAAAATTAGTTATATATATTTATCTTATTTGCTCGATAAAGAAAAAAAGAAAAAGAGAAAGAAAGAAAATAAAAAGAAAGAAAGAAAGAAAGAAAAAAATCGTTCCGTCGTATTAACAGCGGAATGAATTATGCACTTGAAAAATAAAATAATAGATAAATGCATTCTTGGTACTATCTCGAAGCGCATTTTACACGAAGATAACTTCGATATATAAGTAAGTTATAATTACTTTCAGTAAGAAATGCTCGGATATCGAATATACAAGCGAACGATAAAATAAATCTAAATAAAAAAAAAAAAAGAAAAAAAAAAGGAAAAAGAACGCTTAGCTATTAACATCTTCCGATTGTTATCGAACACTTCTTTTTTACAATTCTTTTTGGATTATAATATTCATTATTATTAATCGTATGAAGAACCAGTTTACGGTACTTAATTTATGAACGCTTAATGTAGTACTTTATATATATATATATATATATATATATATATATATATATATATATTATATATATATATATATATATTTAATAAGAGGATTAACGTAAGGTTTATAATTCGTAAGAAAAGTCGATCTATAGAAAGAAAGAGACAAGAAAGAGAAAGAGAGAGAGAAGGAGAGAGAGAGAAAGAGAGAGAGAGAGAGAGAGAGAGAGAGAGAGAATTAGTAATATAAATAGTTCTTTACAAGATTTTGGTATCAATGACCAAATTGGAAAATTTGATTTGGCGCTCTCTAGATTGTATTTTTTCTTATAATCTATAACTTAATTATGAGAAAATGAGTCAAAAAGACTACTTACGAATGGCACTACACCGAGCTTATTTCTATTTTACGAATACTCGTACATAATTCCTTAAGTTATACATTTATTTAAGATAATCGCATTAGAAATGTTCCCTTTTTTCACGCACATATACGTACACACATATACATACACACTGACACATTCAGGTTACTTGATATTCAAAGTGTTTACTAATTATTCACAGAGATCACTTTGAAAGTCAATAGCAATTGTATCATCATTACGATGTTTACGATGACTAACAATGTCTCTTAATATTTACGACTGTAAAAAATAATTAATAATTAAGTTAGACGATCGGCATAGGCAAAATGATGCCTTTTACATGAATATTTTAAGTCTTATCTCATTTCTGTCTTTCGTTCATAAATGAATAAAAATGTACATAGAGAGATAATATGTTTTATATATATGTGTGTGTGTATATATATATATATATATACACATATATATCCACATATATATATATTTCAAAAATTACTTAACACATATAACAAATGTATAGCTATTTTCGTGTAACGTTTGCCGAGCATATTAATTTCCAGATAAACTTACTATATCGTAATAATATATATATATTTTTTTCTTAATACGAATCGGATAAAAAAAATAATATATACTAATTATATAGACGATGTTGATTTTGTCAGTTACACTTAATAGATTAATTTTAACTTTGTCCGATACGTTATGTCAAAAACGACCTACCTACATATTAGATTTAACGCGCGTTGAAGGCACTAACAATAAAATACACTGAAAATATATACATCCTTTTTGCCAGTTAGATCGGAGTCTTCTATTTTTTGGTAACGGCTGAAAGAAAAAAAAATAAATAAAATAAAACGATACAGAAATGAAATTAGTTGGGTACAGCTATGAACAAGTAAGTATATAAAAGTAAGTGATTGACGATTCGAGTTTTTTTCATTTGTTGAAAAATACAATACTCGTTCGAATTTACCGAAAATGGTAACTCGTAGCTTGTAATGTTTCCACGAAATTGACATAGAGAGAAAGAGAAAAAAAAGAGAGAGAGAGAGAGAGAGAGAAACAGAAAAACACGATTCGTTTTCGGAGAAGAACTCGAATCCGTGACGGAGAATAGTAATGAACTTTTCGAATCGTCCGTACGTGATCGGAATACAACGATGGCATCATCATTTTCTATCGATTTTTCGCGAGAAACTCGAGAGTCCATCTTACGAGTCAAGGATAACTTTCTTTGTCGACGGTTCGAAGAACCATATGTATGGTTGTCGATGTCTTTATTTAACGAGTGAGTGTAATGAGTAAGTTGGTCTTTCCAGGAATGCCATGAATAAGATCGAAGGTCCATAAATAACTCATGTCTCTGCGGTATACATACCAGAGGGAAAGGAATTCATAAAATTAGAAAATATTACTGTGTCAGAGGCATAAAATTTTCAAATGAATGAAAAACAAGAAAAAAAAAAGAAAGATCGCATAGGAATAGTGATATATTATCCAAATGTTGTCGACAACAAAGAAAGTTGAGTCACTAGTATGCTACGTATCATCCGTAAGAAATGTGTTAAAGAAAAAAAAAAGAACTATTAAAAAGTAACAGATCCTAATCATTATTTTTTTTCTGATCGTTAAAAAGAAAATAAACATTTTAAAGATCCTTACTTCGTGGTGGCACAGGTGGAGCAGGCCACTTCTTTGGAATGGCGCCAACGATTTTGACGATGTCCTGAGAATTCATTCCCAGATTCATATACTCGTGATGAAGTTTACTGCTGTCCTCGTTATTAACATCCGTTTGTACGTACTCCTCGTTACTATCCGAGCCAGGATTATGTTTGTTTTGTTCGACGGATACGTTTTCTTCGTTCGACGAAGGGATAGGTTCAATAACGACTTCGACCTCGATCGAGTTTGAATTAGAATTAGAATTTGGCTCTATAGGTCGGTCAAGGCCATCGGTAGTCTCATTAGACCTTGTGGTTTGGCTCGAAGACGAAAGGACACAGACTGGCATCGCGTTGACGTAATTCGATGGTATACACATACCAGGAGGAGGTACAGGTGTAACGGATGAAGTGATGTTTATCGAAGATGGATCGATATGAGTGTTCGATCGTTTTGTGGTTTCTCCATCGTGCTTCTTCCCGGAAACGTTTTGATTAAGTTCGAGATATTTAGGATGTTCGCTGGGTGAGCCTGGAGTCATCGGTTCTCTCAGTGATCCGTCTGATTTAAAAGCTGTATATAAATTATAGAAAATTGAATTAAAAGATATAGAAAGTTCAGTTAAGTGAATTTATCGATCGAGTTATACCAACGAGAAGTTGGAATTTCTGAAAGGAAATTTCAAATGGAAAATGGAAAGCAAACCTTTCATGTTCAGGAATTCCCAAGGATTGAATTAATAAGAGCTAACTCGATTGAAATTTCGATGTTATTAGATTATCTAGAACGAACTTATGGATTCTCTGTTAGTGACGTTATACGTACAGTGAACGGGTAATCCGGATGGTGGAAAAGCAATGTAATACTCGTTGTCCTCGGCTCTTGACGGTGGTTGAGATGGCCTAAGGTCAAGGTCTGTTGCGGTTGAAGAACGAGGTGATGGTGAATACCGCAAAGCTGGCGAGTACGTACCAGCGAGTGGTTTTGGTGTTGGTGGTATTTCGTAAGACATTACGCCTGCTTTATCTGCTCTATTTTGAATCTACGAAGAAAGCATATGAGATCAGGTGATTAAGCTATAACGTTAGCTGGTAACTATCGAGAAGATTTAAATCAATCCTTACTCTTCTGTCTTCGGGATCAGAATGGGTTCCACTATCACCTAGGCTGGTACCACTGCAGCCACTGACAGTGCTCATTCGTCCAGACGACGACGAACCTAAATTTATATACGATTGAACGATCAAAATGTCGGCAAAGATTCGTTTCAACACATTTCTTGGATATATGTTGGGTCATGGTAATACGTGATTTTTTTGGCTAAGATATAATTTATCGTTTCTCATGAATTGGATTTGAGAGCAAGGACAAACGAATGACAAGTTTAAGTAACGAGATAACTCTTACTGGAAACACTGCCAAGGCTAAGACTGCTGACAGGTCGACGATCTGCCAAGGTTCCGTTCACGGCTTCTGGTTTTGTCGTTGGGGAGGAGTCATCGGTACCATTAGTGGAATCTTTGGAGTCTACAAAAAGCGAGACGTATAAGTTCCAAATAAAAATAGCAAGGGAGAAAAGATAATTAATCTTCTCAACAAAAATAAGTAAAAAAAGAAATAAAGAAATAGGTAAATAAAAAAGAACACTCACCTTTCTTCCCTTTCGAGAAGAACTTTCTTATTCTGTCGAAAGGCGTGGGTGCTTTCATCTCCTCCTTCATCTTCTTCTGTATCCTCTCATATTCCTCCCTCATGGCAGTCAATTGCCTCTGCTTGTCCTTGAAACTCTGCTGCACGTCGTTTCGGTTTCTCCAATTCTCAACGAGTCTCTCGACTTCTGATATTGTGAAGACGTTGTTCTTGAAGTCGTTGATGATCTCGAGAAGCTCATCCTGGGGTCTCGAGTGTTCCTTTGATCTTGTGCTGGAATTCGAAGAAGTTCTTCCATAGGAAACCGAAGACTGACTATCTTCGCGTCCTCCTGGATGCGAGCCATGGTTATCCGATCGATTTTGAGTTGGTGTGGTAGTTCGGGAAGGTGCTTGGTGTGATCCATTTAACGTAGGAGTTTTAGGTCCTGAAGTATAAAAAGGAATATTCGATTTTGTAATAGAAAGAACAAAGATCATATCAAAAGCATGATAAATGATTTTTCTTTACAAATGTACAAAATTAATTAGATTTATGATTCATATTTGAAGTAGGAATTTCAAATAAAAAAAAATAGCACTAATTTTTATAGCGGTTATGAATAAATCAACTTATTTGATATAGAATTACTGAGTTGTGCTTACCAGCAGGGTGCATTTTCATGTAACCTTGAAGTGGTAGGTCGAGACCATTTGAAGTGATCGTGGGTGTTGTAGGTGAAATGATCACTGGTGTGGGTGCTGGAACAATGGAATAATTCGCTTCTAGGGGATTGTTCGGATTAATATTGGACGATGTCAACAATTGCGTGGGTAAAATCAGACTAGTGATCGGTCTTGCAGCTGGTGGCACTGAATAAGCTTCACTGAGAGGTCGAGGACGACAGTAATCTTCCTGATCGTTTATTCTTTCGTTGTTCTTCTCGTTGTTGTTTTTATTTTCAATTCTATTTTCGTTATCGTTGCCTTCGACTTCGTTCGTTTTATCATTGTTCGTTTCGCTGGTTTTGTCGTTACTTTTGTCATTCGTAGAATTTGTAGATTGAATATCTATGGAAGAAAATATTATTTTTTTCAGTATCGAAACCATTCAAAAAAATATAAAAAAGAAGACAATTACTTACCTGTGGCCTGACTTGACGCGTTCTCGCTTATGACTTTAAGGTAGCTATACATGTTGGTGAACTCGTTCATTTGCTGCGTTTCCGTAGTCGAGGATTCAAGGCAAAGCCCGAAACATGCAATGCAAATGCAGTTTTCGGTTAGTTTTTTAAACGCATTTATAATATCAATAGAATAAAAGGAGTAACAGTGCTGCGTTAAAGCTATTTCGAGGAACAAGCGAATGCTTTTTGTATTGGCCAAATTTTGAATCGTTTAGGGTAAAAGAAGTATCGCGATAGTACCGATTATCGAAAAACCATGACGATGTTTAAAGGGGATGTTTTTGTACCATGTAGCCACGAAGTTGATGAGCTAATCTTGTGTGGCCAGCTTGCTCCGCAAGATCGGCTGGTGTCAATTCGGAAACATTTCTGAGATCGCAAGCTAGATCACCTCCAGGACATTCTAACAATTGCCAGGCCAATCTTTCCAATCCGAAGCGTGCGGCAAAATGTAAAAGCGTTGGATTCTCTTCGGGGCCTGTGATTAAAAATAAATTCTTACTTTGTTTTATTTTAAAAATTGTTTCCGATTTTGTATCTTATTTTTTATTAAAATATATAGGTATATATGTGTAAATGAGAGAGAGAGAGAAAGAGAGAGAGAAAGGTAAAGATGTTTCTCACCGACTAGTCGTTCTATTGCATCAGCATGAAGTAATAATTGGAACAAGTTAGACATTTCTTATCAAAGTAAACGAGATAAGTGATTACGATTCTTTTATTACTTACTTGTGTGATTTTTAGGTGTAGGTAGAATGTCGTTTGGAGTGGATAAAAGGTTGAAATGGGGTGGGACGTTCCTTTGAAATGCGTGCACCATCCAATTGTCCAATTGCTCGCGATCTCCGGGATGGAAACCGAAAGTCTGGAAAATGAAATGATATTGTGGACGATTTGTGATAAGGACTTAAATTGCCCTATTGAAATTTCTGAGAATTCTCCGACCGGAAGTTTTTACAGACACGAATTGTTCGTTGGTCGAAGTTTGTTCCATTCAGCATTTAAAGTCTCACTTTGTTACGTTAGAATGGGAACAATTTTCTAAGTAAGGGTTTTTTCCTATAAATTACCTTTTCTTTTTTCATTATTGAAACATATAAAAAAAAATTGTAAGGAACATATTTGTTCGTAGTAAAAAGTAATTTAAATAAGGCAGAAAACTTTTTCATTTCTTGGTTTTCTATCTTATATTTCTTCCAAAACTTATTTTCAAAACTGTTTATTACTAACGTGAGTATATATCCTAAATACTGTATATTTTATAAATCTCTTGAGACAAGTCATGAAATTTTGTGGGAAGATTTTAAACATTAAAAATAAACTCACCTGACACATAAACTCAAGAGGATTGTCGTGCGCTCTGAGAATTTGATCCAGTTCTCTCAGTCTACTCTCGCATTTTACCTGCCTAACGCCGAGTGGACAACCATTCCTGGATATTCTAACGCCTACCAACATGGATACTTCTAAGCATCTTTCAGGAATAGAGAACTGAAGAGTGTATGGATTTCGTCTTTTTACGTGAGCGACATCGATACCCTCTCCGCAGCGATCAACGATAACCGATACATTGTCCTCTGGACGTAACGGATCATTCAACAGAGCTATGATTCGATTTTGACCCTGAAAAAGACATTTTTTGTTATCTCTGATCGCGTCCATATTACTTATCGTAAGAAATTTATTCGATAAATTGATTTTCAGGAGAAACTCACAAGTTTGACTTTTTTAGGATGGACGGAGAAAACAGTCTTATCATTTCTAAGCGTTGAAGGTGGGGCCGTGCCTAAAATGCTAACGGCAGCACCAAGAAACTCGCCAACGAAAGTTTCATCCTGATCCTTAACGAAGAACTTCCGCCACTGATTATACGATACCAGGGCAGACTTATGAGTGTCCGTCACGACGCCATCGTGCACGCCCAGCATCATCGCTAGGACTCTCTCGATGGTTAGATGTCTCGAAAGATTAGCTGCGTGTTCTGGCCGACATAGAACACGCTCTAAAAGGATTGGACAAACTACAACGATCTGCAAACGGGCAGATTTGATCCTTTCTTCTGTCCCTGGAGCAAGTGACTCTTCAACTGCGACATGACGCACTCTGAAATATTAATTAATAATCTGTTAACAATTTGATTCTTTTGTAAACACGATCATGATCCTATTTTCATGATAAAGGTTAGTTTATTTTATTTGATTCGTCTATATAAACGAATCTTTCAGGATATTTCATAGTTTGGATCAATCAAAAAATCGTTTGTGAGATATTCATAGGACGCATTCATTTTTGATTATAATTTATTTGTAATATTTAAGGATTTTAATTAATCATTGATACTTACTTAAAAGGTGGCCGACCCTGCTGCCTACTAATCTGCTCGAAACAAGCAGTAAGATAATTCACCCATAAACCCGAAGCTTCGCTGTCCTTGCTGGAAACGAAAACGACGTCGTCCTCAGGACTGCTATCGGATTTTGATAGACCCGTTGCTGAGCGAGAGCCTGAAATATTCAGAATTAACAACATTTTTAGTCATGATCGTAAAGAGAAGATCCTTATGCTCTTCACATAGCGAAATGTTTAATAAACGATTATCTCTTAAAGTACTTGAGATATCCAAAAACCTTTTTGGATCTTTACGTTTTATGTCAAAATCTACATATATATGTGCATCCACTCTACCATATAATGACTGGATAAATTGATATAGAAAATGTGGTCTCTCCCAACGAGAATTTACGAGTAACTCCAAATCGATTTAAATTTTGGTTTCGAAATGGTAGGTATTTGAAAAATATAAGAGATCCTTTAAAAATCCTACGTAAGATAGAAATAGTAAAAATTGTGCAGGATTATTTAAAATAGAATTAGATATTGACATGTAAATTACATCGTGTCTATTACATAGCTCTCCGGATGTGTCAAAGGGTTGCTCTTATAAAAAGTGTCCTTTCCCTGCTTAGATTTTTAAAGAACGACGTATACGAGTATTTTTTTTTTTTTCATTCTTGTCTTCCTTCGTGATATTTTACTTTCAGTGAATCCAACTCGCGAACGTTTTAATTTAGAACTTCCGTGCGAGCGTTTGCGCTTGCTAGCAATTCATTTACATATCATATACCTAACAGGAGCTGGCCATTAACTGCGACACACCCTTGTTTATCCCTAGAGTCTGTGTATGCGCTTCATTTTCGGCGTGGTAACGTGATACACGCGATGTTCACCTTTTTGTCAGGGTGGTAAAGGAAAAAAAAAGGAAGACAAACGTGCATGACGAAAAGTTATTAAAGACTGCGAAGATATTAGATAATTAGTTTTATTACTGCAAACACGTCATTAATATTCTTCATATCTTTTCTCCTTTAACGACCTTACAAATATTTCAATTGTAACACTGTTAACTACGCCTTTCTAATCTTCATTAGTATCTTTTGATACTACTACATGTAGAAAAATCGAAATTAACTTGACAATCATATCCCCCGATATTATTTTCAACGCTGTGCGGGTTACATTTGTTTTGTTCTCGTAAAAAAAAAAAAAAAGAAAAAAAAGAAAAAAGAACTCGAGTCCAGAGTTTTGACGTTAATTTCGCAAAAGGTGAAAACAAACGTTAACCAAAGGTCTACCAATCGTAGAAACTTTGTAAACCCTTTTCTGTTTTTTTTCTGTTTCTTTCTTTCTCCCCTTCCCTCTTTTCCTTCGTCTATTCCCGACGACAGGTTTATTTATCCGTCGTCCTGACGAAACGTTACACGTAGCGGAGCAGGAAGAAAATCACGGTTTGTTTCGCTCCGGTTATTTTTGGCCTCTCCAAGCTCGAGAGTTCGTCAACTCCGTATTCTGAAACGGCTGGACCGCGAGATATAAGCCTGAAAAGACATTCGCTGGAAAGATGGAGATCTGGAAAGAGAGAGACCTGAAGAAGAAGATACGTCAACTATGAATGTGTGTGCGTTTCTCTTTCTTTCTCTTTCTATCTTTCTCTCTGACCCGTAAATTTTACTCACGGCTTTTGAAATAAAGTATTTACGACGACGTGCTGTTACGTTTCGCGCGACACTCTAGTGAGTGTCTTCTCTCTTCTGGCTCGAGCAAATAATCTTATGTACAACGAAGTACTCTCTCTTTCTCGCTTTTGCTCTTTCCCTTCCCCCTCCCTCTCTCTCTTCTTCTTCTTCTTCCCTTTTTGTCGTTGCGAATACGCTATCCCAGATCCTTTTTCTCGATTCTCTTCTTCGTAATCTTATTTTGTTCTTTACTTCGTCGAAGAAGCACTCGACTTTATCTTCGAACGACAAGAGGAGAGGATATTCGATGCGAGCTCCGTTAAAACGATTTATACTTTCTTTTTTCCTTCAAAGCTACGGAAAAAATATAGTATGAATGGAGAAATGAAGCTATTCGTGGTTGTAATCGTTCGTGACTCGAGAAACGTTTAGATGATTTTATTTTGTTTTGTTTTGTGAATAAATGGCGAGAAAATTGCACGAACTTTATACGAACGATTCCTTGTACCGCACCCCGTTAGAAGATCATGAACTTCGGAGTTTCCAAGTATCGTTGCTTGGAAGATATCAATATCTGTGGTACAAAAGACCCCTTGTCAGAAGTCTCCGTGCTTATGGAAAAGGAATGGCGCCATTAATTATGTTATTACGTCGTTGATAGGAACGACGACAGGAAACATTAGGGTTTCGTTTAGATAAAAGACTGAATTTAATACCTTTGTCTGTGACGAGCGTGATTGAGTTACTTTTGACCTCGGTATTGTATAAAAATTATTGTTTCTTTATTTTTTCTCTTTCCCTTTTTTTACATTCTTGCAATTCTATCACACGAGTGTGTTATAGTAAGAAATTAAAATGGCAACGACCGTGTTAGTGAATATTTAAAGTATTATTATCATTTTAAAATTAAATATCATGTAATACCAAATAGAAATTGTAATAGAAAGTTAGCAAAGACTCGTGGCTTTATTAACATAGAATTAAAGAGAAAACATTGGAATTATTATTATTCGATAGGCGATTTTATAGATCGGATAATATAAGATGGTATCCATTGGAAATAATCGATCAACTGTAAACTTATCCCCCACCGGATTAGAACGTGATGCTCGTGTCTTCCGCTTATGGTATTTCCGGCCTTAACTTGGATTAATAGTCTCGATAAATGATCGAGCCGTTATGCGATCGTTTGCGCGTGGACAGGAAGTACTAAGATAATAGTTCGACGATACAATAGACCAATGACGTACGCGAGTTGCCTCTGGGATATGATGTCGAACGGCTCGATATAAATTCATTAGTTTTTTCTTTATCTATATCGAGGGATAAGAACGACTCTCGTCTTACTAAAATCAATAAGAAAAGAAATAATATTCTTTCTTTTCGTATGCGATATATTATATTTCATCACGCGTTATTGTTTTCAATAATACGTTTATTTGAAATTTTATTTCAAGACTCACGTGAAATAGCAGAAAGATCTAAAAAGTTGGGTCTGTTTCTTCTTCTTCCACGGGGTGTCTCGCATGTGGCAGCCATGTTATTGGAATTTTGTCAATTAAAAATCATTGTCCAAATAATTGAATAATTCGTTTCTTGCACTTTTTCAATATCTTCCTTTATTCGATCAAAATTATTCGATTCGCACGTTATAGAAGTTAATTATTAAACAGATCGAATCTAGGAATGGAAGAGAATTCTTCCATTGTCGAGGAACGACTGTTGGAAACGTCGGTTCGTCGGCTTCCCATAACCGATCGGTACTCTCCTCTCGTCGTTTAATTCGTGGTGCCCCTACCTTTGGTAACAGATACCATTTTCGCGCCATTGTTCGGCCATTGCGTTACGGATTAGGCGATGTCCATAATTATTGAACATGCCACTGGAATATTAAATAGATGACCCGAAAGTCACACGAATGGCACTGTGTTTATATATGCAATGTATCCGTAGAAATTGGTTGCTTTTGGATGCAACAATGTGTTAAATTATAATTATAACAATAAGCTTGAATGAGGATTAACATGTTATTATATAAGCAAATAGAGTTCGATTATTCAACGGACAATATACAAGATGGTTTGTTTAACTAACCGACTAATTGTGAATTGTTTATATAAAAAATTTCCTTTCCCAAGAGTTAAGTTATTCGACAGGGTTTTTGAAGAGGGAAACGTTTGTTAACGATCTATAACAAATCATGACTCTAACCACCATAAAATTACGTACGTTAACCGAAATAAACTAAGTCCGATCTTTTCTAAAACACTGGAAGCCTGGAATGAATAAACCGAACGAATAAATGGATCTCCTAGTCAGTACGGTTAACCTCCCGCTGGTTTCTTTTTTCTATTCATATATTCGAAAATACTAGATTTCCATCCTAGTACATACTTGTAAAATATACGAAGGGAACGCACAGGAGGTGAAGGAAGAAAAAAAAATATGCTGGCGCCGCTTATATAACGTAATCTAGTAGCTTAGGTAGGTATAAGGCGAGAGGGATAAGAAAAGATATGTAAATGGGGAGGTCCGGACTCGAAGAAGAAGGAAGAGAAAGAGGAGACTCGAAGAAGACGAGCGGAGAAGAGGAATGGAGGATAGACTTGGAGAGGAGTGCGCGGAGGAGAAGGGAGTCGACGAACAAACGCGGTGGCACCTGGGTTCCATTTGTATTCCTGCGCATAGTCGGTGAATGTTTGCATCCACTTAGCATACTGCATATCCTGCATTGGGAACATCAGGATAATAAGCTGCCTTCTCTCTCTCTCTCTCTCTCTCTCTCTCTCTCTCTCTCTCTCTCCTTTACCTTCCATCTTTCTTTCTTTCTTCCTCTCTTTCTCTTGGCGCATGCACAGAAATATCTTTCGCATGGAATTCGTGAAGGACGAGTCGTCTATACGTATGTATAAACAATATATGTATTATGGCGCTTGCTACCCGTTGATTGACTTCTCCCGATTGCCTATCCGGTATTCTCGTTTGCATTGACGTTAAACAAACGCATTAATGTATTGAATGTTTTCATACGGACATTTTCTTTCATTTCCGATTGATTATCGTTCATGCTCACGTACACAATGCTGAGTTTCTCCAATTAATTTTTCTCTTCTTATGGCCGAGCTTTGTTTCTCGTATGCGCTTGACAAATCTAACATTAGCACGATGATGATTCTTATATTCTTTTTCTATTTTTTTATTTTATTTTAATTTATTTTTTCTTTCTCATGTCATTATCATATCTTTTCGCAAATATATAGATATCTAAGCAATACCACCGATAACTATCATCAACTATGATTTCTTATATATACGTGAAAATCTTTTTGTTTATCAAATTAAAAAATAAATATACATTCGCATGCAATTGTAAATAAAATTCGTGTGATTAGATAATTGAAGAAAAAAAAAAATTTACCAAAGTACTCGATACTCCGTTTGGCGAAATGATTTTCCTCTTTGATCCTCATCTCGCGATCTATACTCCAAACTTGTTCCAAATCGTCAACTTTCTTTCTCTCACATGTGAACGACATTCGTATAGTCTCCGAATTTTCGTTTTATTTGTTACGGATGATACACATTTCTTTTTTCTTTTTTCGAAAGAAAGAGAGAGAAAGAGGAAAAGAAAGAGAGAGAGAGAAAGAGAGAAAGATAGAAAAGGAAACAAATAGGAAGTAGAACAGAAAGATACACGGGAAACGTGGTTTCTTGCAAAAGTCTTCAGACGAGAAAAATCGAGGGTAAAGTCAGCCTCGGGCGTGACGCGCCACGTTACTGAACGTTTGTCGAGAGGGTGTCCAACAGGACGCGTTCAAAGAGGGGTGGGTAACGCGCATGCGCTCGCACGCGCATCGACACACTCTATCTCTTTCTTTCTTTCTTTCTATCTATCTCCCGTTTCTCCTCTTTCTTACTCTCTGTGTCTTTCTCTCTCTCTCTCTCTCTCCTTGTCATTCTCCTCTTTCTTTTTTTTCTTACTATCTATGGCCCCTGTCGTAGCGATCTTAAAACCACGTGTTCGCTAGAATTCTCTGCGACGTTATTTAAAAAAAAAAAAAAAGAAAAAAGCGAAAGAAAAAAGAAAGAAAAAAAACAAAGAAAAAGACAGCGTCAAGTCGTACACGTTAAGCGATAGGACAAACACTCTTTTTTTTTTAACACGTGGATATATTTTGTTTTTTTTATTTTCTCACTTGCATTTGAACCTCGAAAACATCTGTTCCAAAGCTCCTTTTTGTCTCTATCACGATGATGCGGGTAGAAAAAGTCTTTTGAACTGTTCTTGGGATATTGTCTTTTTCTTTCAAATTGGGAAAATTTTCTTGAACAAAGTTTTGGAACTTCTCTATTATTTATTTTTCCATTTCTAAAGAGAATGAAATGAAAGATATATGTATATTTCGTATTCCTCTCTAACTTCTTATTATTGTATTTTTGAAGAAAAAGAAATAAAATATACGTCTTTCTACATTTCTATTCAAAGTTATGGTCGGAAGTGATGGCCATCAATCTAATTACTCAACCTAGATATGGATGCATGGATGCTTTACGGTCCTTATCTAAGAGATAAGAACGTGTCGAATCATGGGAACCCTGAACAAACGCTCTGACCTATAATATCTTATATTTTGATCTCGGAACAAACTATCCTTCATCCTCATTTTCCATCGTAACTAAAACGTTCCATATATAATATAACTAGTCCGAAAATATTCACGTAGAAAAAAAATAGAATTTCTAATTCGAACCTTTTTAAATCTTAATTTGATTTTCAATTCTCATTTTGCGATCGTTATGTTTCGACCTTGAACAGGGAGATAGAAACCCAGAGAAAGAGAGAGAGAAAAGACAGAGGAAGCTAGTTGTCCTTTTATTCGATAAAGAACATTTCTTCGTGACCTTGGAAGATTCTCCATTCAGTTGGTAGACGTTTCTGTACGAAGGGTTCGCGTAGTGACTTTCTCTAAGAAGAAACCTGCAACAGGGAGTCCATTCACGATGGAATCGAAATTCCGAGGAGTCAGTTTTAAAGGGCGCCGCTTATCGCTCCTTCACTTCCGTTGCTCCGTTCGAAAAAATAACTTTATTCTTTACCCCGATACAATGATGATGATGACTTCCTCAACGATAAGGATATACAGGACGATTGATAGAATATTTGTCAAAAAATAGATATGCGAAGGTGTTAACTTATAGTAGAAAATCATCAATACCTATATTATATATGTGTATATATACATGTATATAGATATATGTGTAGTTTTTAAAATTATTTATTTAGATGGTAAATATATATTTATGTAAAAAGATATTGTTAATATCTATTAATTAAAGCTGATCGTGTGCGTAATAAAATATATAAAGTTTAACAAACGCTAATCAATTTATTTTCAATGAAATTTGGACGAATCAAAACTTCCATAAATTTAATATTTAGAAAGGGAATATATAACGTATAAATATTTTATTCGACAATCAGAACAATTGGTAAGTAATCCGCTTAGAACCCGGGTCCGTTGTGACGCGCTTACGACCCTCGTTCTCCATCTAACGCAGAAATTGGGCCTCTCCAATTAGAGAATTAGAGGAGAGTGAGTCAGTCGGTCGAGTGACCGACGACAGAATAATCGTCTTAAGATCCACGAGAAGTTGTTTCTTCTGACGTCTTGCACTTTGCTTCTACTTTTACACTCTCGTACATAATAAACCTGCATTCGTACGTACGTACGATCAACTATGATACGGAGTACCTAATTTATCTTTTCTCACGAAAAATCTACTCGTTCAACACTATACTATTAATTGTATAAAATATTATTATACATATTTTATATTATATACCTTATATTGAATATTAAGATATAATTATGGGTGATAATTATAATAATACTTAATATAAGATATTAAGAGATAATATTCATATAAAATATATATTTAATATTATATATGTATACAATAATTGTATATATATAAACAATAACAATTCAATTGGTATATTAAGTATATAAATATATTATGATTATTATTAATTAGAATAAAAGAATGATCAATTTACGTACTTAAAAAAGAAGAAAACATATTTATTTCGATAAATAATAACGAAGCTAATCGAATTGTGAATCAAAGAATTCGCGGAATATTCCGAGAAATGTGAAGCTTCGCAGATTTTGGCGTCTATATCTGCAAAACATAGAATGTCATTTGCGGTTGTAGTAGTTGCACCAGCAAAGTGTCTTAACACTCGAGTCACTCTCTTTCCCCGAATTTCCGATATAAATCTCTCGACGCCACTAGATATGACTAATTACGACGTTTCTAAGTCGCGGATTATTTGGAATGGACGAGCGGCTGCCCGAGAGTTTCCTTCCATTCTCTTCCTATTTTTAATACCATCAGTATGTGCATATACCAGAGCAGAGAATTTATGAGCTCTCTGTGATTAAACGCATTACAAAATAACTTGCCGGAGTAATGGCCGCATATCGAGACTATTCGCGATTATACTAAACCGCAATAAAATGCCGGCGATAAAATTCTTCGTAATTCGTGTTAACGATCAAGATCTTAAAACGACATAATCCTAATTCTTTTTTTGTTCTTATTATAAACACGAAGTATGAAATATTATGAAGAAATATCTATTAAAAAGTACATACGAGGAAACTGAGCCGCGAATATTTCGATTGAAGGAACTTCAACAATTTTCTTCTAACTAATGAAAATGAATTGAAAAAAGAAAAAAGGAAAGTTGAGGAAATATGAACGATTTCATCGAAATTAAAGTCCGATGATTATTTTATTTTCCTGCATTTAATCGTAAATTCAGTTACGATCATAATTTGTACATGTGTCGTCTACCTATGAACAAAAAGCCTGTTGGGAATGACGTGATTCATATTAAACGTACAATCAATCATTCTATATATATATATATATGAGTAATGTTGAATCAATCTTTAATATTCGGATTAATTAATTTTTCGAAAATATACAATGGAACGGTGCTTCCCTCGAAACGAATTTCGAGGCAATACGTAATTTCCTCGTTTGCTAAAGAGAGAAATGTTGAAAGAGGAAGAGCGGAGAGGAGGGTGCGAAGTGAATAACAGGAAAATCAGAGGAGACAGAACGGAATTGTCGGTCGTTACGTGCGACGATTACGTCGATTACAACGACGGGTTGCTCGCGTAAAGAGGATGGACTCGGTTGACATGTGGTGTTTATAAATTTTCTGCGATGTAAAGAGGAATAGAAACTGAGAGATAGAGAGAGAGAGAGAGAGAGAGAGAGAGAGAGAGAGAGACAGACAGAGAGGAACAGAAAAAGAATGAGAGAGAGAGAGAGAGAAAGAGAAAGAGAGAATTCGATAGTAAGAGAGAGATAGAATTTCCATGATTTCTTGGAAATCTCGTCGGAAGGAATTGTCCGGCAGCTTGAGCCGGAGTGCAAGAAATAACTCGCCGATAAATTTTCTCTTCTCTCGTGGTGCTAACCACGAGAATCGTTTCATCCTATTATTTTCCTCTCAGTGATACGCGCCACGACGCGATCATTGTTGCGCAATTTATGGCCGTTTAACCGCGTGTTGGTTCGTGCGAAATCGCTAGTTTGTCTTGTTACGATCGTAACGATATACGAACATAATTCAAATCGCATCGACTTGAACGATGATATATACGTTTTCGTTTTTAATATTTACGATTATCTCTCTGTCTACGTGCAGATATATAGGTATATTACATTTTTTTTTTAAATCTATTTCTATTTATTTTCTTTTTATTTATTTATTTTTTTTTAATAAGGAATATGTGACCATTCGCCGAGTGTCTCATTTTACATGTTATGACTAATGTAATAGATATCTTCGATCGTATTGGTTTTAGAATCGAATGTTTTAAATAGTTATGTTTTCAAAGGGAAATGTAATATTTACTGTAATAGCTATTTCACAGGGAGCATTGTTGTCGATGTAGAGGTCATAATAATTTTTTTTTACAAAAAGAAATTGACATTTTAATAAAAGTTCAGTATCATGATCACAAATTAACATCGCAAATCACAAATCATAAGTATTGTGCCGTGCCTATATTATAGTATTATTATATATACTAGATATTATTATGTTAGTATCATGTATAATGTTATTATGAGAGTTTAATTATTATATACTATACATATCATATAATCATTGATAAAATATCGATGGAAAGATACACTATAGATGTTATTTAGATTAGATTTGTATTGATATTCTTTACAATTTTTGTTATTCTTATAATATCAATTTTTATTTTAATATAAAGATCGATATCCATTCTCGATACCGATCTCTATATTAAAATGAGATAGCATACATATATATATGTATATATATATATATATATATATATATATATATAAATAAAGTTATAATCTTAATGCAATTAATAAATTGAAGATAAGACTTTCAAATTTAATAAAAAAAATGAACTGATTTATAATATGCAAGTATAAAATTGACATACTAATGTTTAGTTAGTTATTGTATTAAAAATATTTTATTAAAATAAGATATATTATTTTATGAAAAATATAGTTAGTTATTTCATTAAAAAAAGAAAGAAAAAAAGAAAAAAATAGATTATAACATAAGACATTATTTTTTATGGGACACCCGAACGTAGGCAACCCACATGCATTATCGTCTGTAAGTCTCTCATTCATAAGGAGAAAAGAATAAAACTCCTTCGAAGCGAGCTAGACGTCGAAGATAGTTACGGAGGCGCACGAAAGCGTTAAACCCGGCTGCGGTTTATTAATATACCGCAACAAGAGACTAACATAATTAATTTGGAGCACGTACAAGATAGGGAAGCGTTCAAACGATTCGTTTTCAGCGTGATCAAATAGGAGAACACGGCTTATGTTACTACTATTATTATATTTACATTTGTAAGTTCGACTCACACAATAACACTGGTCAATGAACTAGAGAAACAGATAATTAAATACACTTGAGAGAATGCGTATTGTTTTAATTGCTAATAACAATTAATCGGTTGTCTCGTATACTTCAATTCTAGTATCTCTATCGTTTTCCATTAAAAGCTTTTTGACGTTTTATTATTTATAACATTCATTATAAAATATAAACACACATATCAAATCTAATCTATACGGTGGACGATAATTGAAAAGATTACATCAACGAAACAAATTAGAAATTAAAAGAAAAGTCAACGACCTTTAGTAAAAAGTTAACTAACTTAACTTGATAATATTTTACTCTCTGTAAATACTTTTTAGAGAAGAATTCTCTGAGTAAACTTATCTCGGGTAAATGCAATCGGTAACGTGCGACATGATCCTTGAAATTCTCGGGCATCCGTGAGATTTGCATCTTTAATCAAGTCCATTGTTGGACTCCTCAACGGCTTAATCTCTTTCGGCCTCCTCTTTTCATTGTTTCCCGAGAAAGCTGTGAGACCGCCTACGAAGACTACGATGATGATGCTCCGAGAGGAGAAGGATTTAAGATCGTTAAGATCGCTTCGTTTTCCCGAAACTTTTTGCTGGAGCTTGGAGGCTGATCTCGTTATAAACCTAATCCTCGTATAAATTCCTGGAAATCCGAAGAAAATACGAAGCGAGAGATTTTCGAAAGTGTTTTTTTCTTTCTTTTTTCTTTTTTCTTCAGATCTATACAAAATTTGATCTTATAAAAAATATGTACCATTTCCAAACTTTTATTTCTACATTGATTATTATCACTGATTACTTTTTTATTTAGATTCTTTCTCTTCCTTATCAATCAAAGAATAGAAAGAGAGAAAGAGGGAGAGAGAGAGAGAGAGAGAGAGAGAGAGAGAGAGAGAGAGAAAGAGAGAAACTTAATTGTTCTGCCTTCCTCTCGATTGTGCCACACCGCAAGGACAGACATTGCCAATCAAGGATAAATTCAGTAATTTAATTTTCCGAGTCGGTTAATTCGAAGATTGACGGATCGGAAGGACGCTCCGACGACATCAATCTTAATTCATAAAGGAAGGGTTCTTAAAGTTCTACTGCCAAAATAACGTCTCGCTGTCATACGCTCCTCCATTTTATCCTTCGTTAAATTCTTGTTCCTTGTCTTGTCTCTTTCACGTTTGTTTATCGTCGATGAGTTTATTAATCTTCTACAGATTTCTTTTCCCCCTTTTTTTTTATTATTTCAGCAATCAATTTAGATTCTTCATGTTACATAAGCATATTATCTCATTTGTTTGAATCATACAACGTAATCGCGTCCCACGAATGGAAAAAAAAAATAAAAAAGAACAAGCCAGTTCGAAACGTATCTTTGAAAAGAGAAGAAATATCGATTCGAAAATACGTATCTACGTTTACGTTTTCTTCGTGATAAATTCAAGAGGAATACCAAAGATCACCCGAATCAGTTGTGAACAACTCAAAGGAACGTTTGTCACTGCCATGAGATATGCAGACTCTCGCCCTCAAAGTAAATAAAACTTTTTCCTATCCATAGAAGAACCGATATCTTTGACGTGTTCTTTTAAAAGTATCACGTCCAACAGAATAGAACGCTTTCATCGTGATCTTTTATATAGGAAAAAGTAAGTAGTACATATGTATTTTGTGCATAAATAATATAAACGTACGTAGTGTTCGAGATATCTACGTATTAGATATGCGAGAAATGTAAAAGTTTACTTCCAAAAGATATGTAACTAGACAGGAATGGATTTGAAAATGTCGAATTATTTATAAAATATATCAAAAGATCCTAATTCTTTATATTTCCTGCCACGTGGCATACACAGAGACAGAAGATTTTCTTTGATCCTTCTCGAAGCCAGAAGACCAAAATTTATCGTGATCGGTGAATACATCAAAAGAATACCGCAAAGGGCACTGAAATGCTTGTAGAATTTGTAAATACTCGAATAAAGTATATTCGCGATCTTGGAATCTTTCTTTTTATTTCTGCGTTTCATTTCTTTTCAATCTTTTTTTTTTATTTCTTTTCTCTTTTGTTTTGTTTTTTTTTCTCTTTTTGTTTCTTCTTTTCTTCTTTAATTCCACGCTACTCCCTCGCTAGACGTCATAAAAATAGAAAAGGACGACTATACGGGGAGAGTCGATGCACCGTAGAAAATGCATATGAACACGAAAATAAGCGGCCGGCAAGAAGATAAAAATAATAAAGGGGCGGCTGTAAAAACAGAAATAGGCACGACTTTATGCGCATGATGCCGGCTCGCAGAACGAGACAGACAGTTCGTGATCCTCGTCAAGACGTCGTTCCGGAGATTCACAATGCGAAGTTATTTACCGCTAGTTTGTCAATCAAATCGACGATCATGTCTTACCATGTAAAGGAACTTATGAATATCTGCCATTGTATATCAAATATTAATATAATGGATCGTGTTCTTCGATTTTGGGATTGTTTGTTGTAATCAGAAATAAAATACAATCAATTATTCTTTTCAACTCAAGTTAAAGAAACGTGTTATTTTTATTTCGATCAGATGATTATTTCTTCTCTTAAATATTTTTCTTTCCAAGTTATTTGTTTGTTTATTTATTTATTTATTTATGATTTTTATTTTGAATATATTAACTTTATTTTGACGTTAATCGTCGTTTGAAAAAATAGATCAAAGCTTTTTCTCTTTTTTCTCTCTTTCTCTCTCTAGAGCGATCCAACATATATAAATACTTTATTATTATCGACGAGTAAGGAGAGTGGACTTCCGGTTCACCGAACGAATCGTAGTTGCCGGACATTGCGTATTGACCAATCAGGTCTCGTTTAGGTACTTGCTGACCGTTCCGACTCTCGAATTCCACCCGTAAATAACGTTTGGAATCAAAATTAGATCATGTTGATTTTCTACAATCTGCGAAACATATTTTAATTTTTTTAAAAATTTCGAAACGTCGTCGTTATAATTTTCGAAGGTATTGTGAATTTTTTTCGCGTGTCTCTCCTTTCGTAATTCAATTTTCAAATACATTATTCAAAAGATTCTTCTCTTTCTTTTTTCTTACACACATACACACACATATGTATATATATATATACACAAATTAGGAAAGCACATTCGCTCGAATAACGATACACGCGTGACTCTCACTTTAACCTGTTTTAGACATAGATACGAAAGGGGAGAAATTCGTTTAAAATTCTACGCGAGATGCGGATGCTGGCTAAAATCTCTCAGTAAGGGCCGTTTACGTTAAACGTTGAAAGACCTTCGACAAACTCTCGTTCATCCCGGATGTTTGTATCGCTCTCGAAGTACCTGCGGTGATCTGGATAACAAATCGAAGGATATACAGGAAGTTGTTGTGATCTTTATCAAAAAAGAAAAAAAAAATAAAAGGAAAGAAAACGAAACACCTTTAGAAAAGACTTTCTCTGCAGACTCATTACGTCCATTTTTACTTTCAAACGAATAATTACATTCAAAACTCTATGTAACCTGGTTTATTTACTAACAACTTTCGCGTATTTTTATTTCCTTTTTTTTGCTAGAAAAAAGATATACGCATCTTGTTTCACATAGTTTATTCTAATGAAAATGCAAAATTTTGTAATAAAACATTCTATTCTAAAAAATGTCAATCTTGGTTCGATATACGAGTTCAAATGATTAAAGATTTCAACAGAATTTATTAAAAAACTTAATTTAATATTAACAATTTCAATTAAATAGTTTTGTTAAATTCATCGATACGTATGCCTCTTCGTATATTCGTATATTAATTCAAATTTATTCAATCCGCTTTTCTTTTATTAAAATAAAAAAAAAAAAGAAAAGACGAGAAATTATATCGATAGAAACGTCAGCAAGTCTGCGAACAGAGTAGGTAATAAATCACTCAAACAGTTATTCAAATGAAGTTTAGAGTCTGACTGAAATTTTCATTCGTGCTTGTCTCTCGCGATTTGATGGAGTACACACGAGTATGCGAGGAACGAATCGCGATTGGACGAGAGTATCGTTCCTTCGACTTCCGGAAGCGTAGTTGTGGCCGGGAACGAGCGTAGAGCGTTACTGCCACCGGAAATCGTGAATCCGTGCTTGTGCGACATCAGGAAGTATAACCGGTAAATATATATGCAGATGGAAAGGACATTGCCTTTGGAATGCTTAATTTTCCGCTCACCTTCGCTCGTTCGATGATATCGATATTTTTATCGATTCTACTCGTGCTTCGATTACCACAATGTTTTGATAAAAACATGACTGATCGAACTATTATGGTTACTTTTAATCAATATTTGAAATTAATCACATTAACAATATTTTCAATTTATAATATAAACGATGTATTATATTATATCATTAAATTGCTGATTTGAATGTATTATTATATGCGATAATGTAGAATTTAAATAATTTTTCTTCTAAATATTTCAATTTAAATAAAACAGTTAAAGAGATCTTTCCATTTAAATTCGAAAAGATTCAACTTTCGATATTTTTAATTGCCAACATCATTAGGAACAAACGAGTTATCGCTACAAGGCCAAATCCTATTATCGAAGTTTATACTAGATTACGTGATACGTTAAACAATGCTGATCAAAGTTATTTGAGTGGCTTTACTGAAAGTGTTATGTACATGATTAACCCTATTATGCTTGTAATCAGAATCGATGACTGTCCACTATTTGATCTATTTACTTACGCGTCAGCAACATCCTACTCAAACATTTCATCAATAATGACAAACGTTCGGAGTACCTCTTCTTAACGATTAAATAAAATAGATACTCCTCTGTGCGTTAATTAGTACAAATAATTTTCCTATCGTACAATTTTAAGCTTGTTACTCGATACGAATATCTCATTAATCGTCACTTAAACTGAACAACTTTTAATTTCCATAGTATCGTTCAATGAGATAAGAAAAACTCGAGAAAGAGTCTTGCGAGGACGACAGATTTACGATATGATACAGTCTTAAGAAAAAAAAGCCAAAGAGAGAGAGAGAGAGAGAGAAGGAGGGAGAGAGAGAGAGAGAGAGAGAGGGAGGGAGAGAGAGAGAGAGAGAGAGTGAGAGAGAGAGAGAGAGAGAGAGATGAACTGTCGTTGATCGCGTGCGAAATATCACGAGAGTCTCGTGCGTTTACATAATGTAAATAAATCGAGAAGAGGGACGATTTGTTTTAACGACGTCGCTTGTCGTGAGCGACAACTATCCATCTGTCTCTTTCTCTCTCTTTCTCTCATTCTTTAATGTCATCCTATGGTCCAGATGCACTTCCCTTCCCCTTCTACTTCGACTATATAGGTCCTCGGATGTAACAGCAGCTTACCGGATGCACCGATCCTTTCGTCGTTCTTGTACACAATTTATTCCGTTCGTACGGTGCGAGCACTGCGAACCTAATAAAACAGGGTCGAGAGATAGATGATAGAGAGAAAGAGAGAGATAGAGAGAGAGAGAGAGAGAGAGAGAGAGAGAGAGAGAGAGAGAGACGAGGCAAGCAAGGCAGAGGGAACGACTTGACAATGTCAACAAATCGACTGGTCGACTTCCGGTCTCCCCGTTGACACCGTTTCGAGCCCTTTCGACAGGTTCGAAGGATAGTGAACGTTAAACGACGATGGATAAATAGCTGCGAAGGGTGTAAGGTGTGTTTTGAAATAAACGATCTAATATTTCTCCGTGTAATTTAGAAAAAAAGATTTGCAACCAATTTGAATATTTCAAACGTTGTGGTACCGACGAATTTTGACGCTGGTTATAAAAAAAAAATAAAAACTATAAATAATATTTTTATAGAAAGTTTTGATATATTTTATAATATTCATAGGTTAACATTTGCTTTGGTTATATTTAGATAGAATATTGGAAAAAAAAGGATGGGACCTTGAGACGTCCCCGGACGTCTTAAAAATTCACGAGGGAGGACGAGTGTCTCGATTATTTTTAACCAAATACAGTTGACGGGATGGGAGACAATTTTTGTGTCCATTTTTTCTCTCCACAAAATCTTTTTTTTTCTTCTTTTTTTTTTGTTCCACGTCTGTGAGATACAGTAGAGCCTAACAGAAGAAGAGCGAAATCGGAATCAGAATTCTCGAAGGGTATGGTTAGGAAGGCTCACGGCTCATTTCCGGTTTTAATTAAAAACAGAACGGGAGAGTGAGGGAAGGGAAAAGAAGATCGAGCGTTCTCGTTTTGAAAAACGTTATTGCTGACCGCTGGAATTTCTGTTCAAAAATTCTGTTCCCTTTTATTAGAAGAATATGTCGATCTTCATCGGAAAAAAATACAATTTGAATTTGTCTAAAAAAAAAAAAAAAGAAAAAAAGAAAAAAAAAGAAAAAAGAAAAAAGATCTATATGGATTAAAATCGAAAGAGAATTTCTCTCAACTATGTATATATACGTAAGTACTACATATATATACGCTATAATTCGATTGATTTTTAACGAATATTATATACCGAATAAATGGTTATGCTAACGGGTATCATGTTGTTTATCAGAGAGAGAAAGAGAGAGAGGGAAAGAGAGAGAGGGAAAGAGAGAGAGAGAGAAACGTAACGATTAGTATTAGTCTCTCATCGACACATGCGGCACGTGCAGGCAAAGCTAAGGGCCATCGGAAGGGCAGGTTAAAAGTGTTGGACACGTGGGACCGATTTCTACCAGCGGCCAATCGTTATACGGAACCCACGTAACGTCGTAAATTTTCGAACTCTTCTTTTACCTTTCTCCTTGACTCTCCGGACGAGTTCGACGTCTCGTCGACGGAAAAAGCTATTGCTTTCGTTGATCGAATACTAAAGGGTGCTTCCGGGGACGTTCTACATCCGACGTTTTACTGTTTCCACGTTGTCTTTTATTTTTTTATTTATTTTTTTCTCTTAACTTTTATACCTAACATTTTGTATTTATAACTTAAATCGAAGCGATAAGTTCAAGGAAACTTCTCCTTTTTTTTTCCTTCAAAATTACAATTCACATTGAATTTTTGATTTTTCCACGTTAGGTATTTATATTTTATTTTATTGTATTTTATTTTTTATTTTTCCTTACCGTGAATTTTTATCTGGAACAATTGTATCGATTTTGGTTTTTAGAATAAGATTAACTTTCTATATTTGTTTTGTGTTCTCGAGTTCTCTTAATCTGCGAGTTGATCGCAGATCAACCGGATATCCCTTATAGCCGAGAATCTTGATTCGCGTCTCGAAGTCGAATACGCGACGTGAAAGTGGAATTATCGCGCGAACCCTCGACGATAGTAAGTACGTTCCCGGTAGTTACTGGCTAGCGTAGAAAGAAAGAAAGAGAGAAAGAGAAAGAGAAAGAGAAAGAGAAAGAGAAAGAGAAAGAGAAAGAGAGAGAGAGAGAGAGAGAGGAAAAGAGGATAATAAATCTTCTATTTCTGTTAAGCCTTTTCGGTACGTCTCTCCACGACATCGTTTAATCGTGTTCACCTGCTTCGCGTGGCCTTATTCATGGGCTCGCCTTTCTCCGACGTTCTCTTTGGAAATGATTTAGATTAGTACGAACTTTTGCATGATCGCTCTATCTTCTCTTTACAACGATGATTTATGATCTTGTACGTTAAATAAGTAGGTACATATACATATATTATAACCCAAGTTAATTTTTATGTTGTATGCAGACAGATATACTATATCAAGTCAAATAAATCGTCAGCCATTAGTTCTAAGGACTTAAAAGTTGATATATTTTTATTTTCGAATTTCGCCGTAATAAATATGACCGTCAATTAGAAAAAAGAACAAAATTGACTTTTTAAATTTTTGAAATAATTTTTCTTTTGAAATGATACTTTTATCATTTATCGATATATTATACATGTTTCATAAAAAATGTAAGCACTTTAAAATGATACTATTTTAATATGATTTCATATTATATTATCTCTGCCGATTTTTTAGATCTGGAATCAATCTTCTATTTACTGTAGATACATTATATTTCTTTACACTAGTTTTTTTATACGTATCTATCGTGTAAAAAAAAATTTGAGTGTTCTATTATCCTGCTTAAAATCGTGCAATTTTTTAATGCAATAATTTTTCACCGAACGCATTATTTAACATTTATGTAAAATGAAAATATCCGAATTATTCGTTATCGTAGAATATGGTTATTAACATAACCGAATAAGAATTTATCATTTCGTCGCAACAGTCCCAACGACTTGTTGACACGATTTGACAATTCTCCCTCTCTTTCTAATTCTCTACTTATTGCAAATTATGTAACGTGTTGATCGCGTAACGAGACCATTGTGATTGCAATCTATGCGGGTAAGCTGTCCATAAAATGCACGCCGTGGGAACACGCGACTTGTCTATTGAAGAACCGTGCCTAATAATAATTATTATCATTGACCATCAATCAAGATAGAATGCCGGTCCGTCATTCTCTTTTTGTCGCTTGAAATCGCTTAAAAGTACCTATTACGATGTTATTCTCTTCTATTACATTAGTATACGAATTACATGAATAAATCTATCTATTTCTTTGAAGACAAAATTTATACGGAGAAGGATCACGTGACCCAATTGTAACATATAAAATAAATAAAAAAAAATTTACTCACCTTTACTGGACGAGCTTCTATGTCTCCTTCGTCTAGATCTACATCCATTTGATCTGTCTCTTCTGTCATCGATACGAACGATACCATCGACTGTATCGGTTGGTATTGGTGGTGCCATACTACTAGGTTCTACCAAGACTTCAACTGTTTGGGTAGGTCTTCTTCCAGAACAAGTGTTTCGATCCTTACCAAGGAAAGTACCGACGGAGTGTCTTCTTTGACCTGAGGCTGCTGATCCTGGTGATGGCAAGGTCGATGAAAGATTATAATACCTGTAATGAATTAAAAATCACACTTGTTTCGAAAACTTCATTTGCTAATTAAATCTCTCAAAGATCACGTATCACAACATTTGTTTGTTTATAAGTCAAATGTATACGTATTAGAGAGTACATTTAATTTTCATGAAAACACGAATTAAAAATAATTACGTTGATATATTCTATATTGTCCTTTGCTTGTATGTCCTTGAGATGTATACTTTTGTAAGTTCAATACGGATGAGACGTATATTATCGATCGATTTTACATTTTATTCTTTAAATATTACAACTTATAAATCTTTTTCGGTAGAATTAATAATACAACTTGTATTTTTTTGTGAATTTACCAAAGATATTAACCAAAGATTTACCAAAGATATTCAGGTGATAACGTTACAAAGAAATTAGAAAAGTATTATACTAACCTCGCATCATCAACGCCAAGAAATACTTCTTCCGTTGAATCTTGATCATCGTCGTCGTCATCGTCATCGTCGTCATGGTCATTAGTATCACCGGAAAGTCCACAGTAAACCATATCGTTCGAAAGAAGTTCGCTAGCGGATTTGAGGACTCGTCTATCACGAGCAGGACGACGTCTGTCGTTCTCGGAGTGCGAATGTGATCTGTGTTCGGATCGTTATTGTTATGTCATTGATATACTAAAATCGACCGAAGATAAGTAAACAAAATATAAAAACATAACATTGACGAATCCATTACAATACATGCTTTATAATATATGTACGTTATAATACTACGTATATTTTGTAAATAAATCTATTGAAATGAAATGAAATAGTTGTTGTTATTAGACGTAGTTATCTAGAAATAATTTAATAATTATTAAATTATTATATACTAAATTATTATGTATAGATTTATCTAGTTTTAATAAAATCTTAATCAAATACGCGTATATCCATATAATCATTGTAATTAAGAAATTCACCTGTGAGGTAAATAAGGTGAAGGTGGTGCTACATCTGAGGGTCTAGGATCACCCTTGAGAAACTGTTGGGTCCTTTCGTGATCGTTGGCACTGACCGATCTAAATAAATTCCTAAAGCTTCTTCTTTGATTAATCGTAGTAGTACCGTTCCCTGTGCTTCTTGATAACATGGGTACCCGTTCCTCAGTTGGTGTCGACGGTGTAGATCCACTGGATCCACTGATTCGATGACTCGATGATTCCTGATGATTTGTTGAAGTACTAGCCGTCGAGGCTGATGCCACGCTAGTCGAAGACGTGGCACCCATTTTGCAGGTAGGCCGACGTCGAAAGAGAGCCGTCAAGCCAGTGTGTCCACCACTGCGATGCGTGTGATTCGTCGATGAGGATGGACAATTCGACGATGGTGACGTTGTCGTGTCCGTCGACGACGTTGACACCGACAACGAGAAATACGAAGGGTTGTCTGTGAACATACGGACCCAACGTATTGATGATCAACTGATAAATCGATGACCGTGCTTCGAAATTTCTTGAATATCTTGTCGATGAACGTTGATGTCGATTAGTTCAAATTTTTAGTTTATCTTGAGCGTTAAATATTTTTTTAATTAAATTTTAATTTGATAAAAATATTATGGACCAGAAGTTGCAACTTTTTTAACAGATCGTTAAATTCTCTTCAAGACGAAATATCATTGATTGATATTGTTCATAGAAATATTTCGGTATTTATCCTATGTAAGATCGATGGTCCAAGTTGGCGAATAAAGTATCGATTATAAGAATACTACGTAGGATTGATTCCGTTTAAACGCAGGTATAACGGACGATCGAAGATAACCGAAGTAATGTCATTGATTGTCAATGGAGAAGTCATACACATATTTCACAAAGTTCCTTGAAATCATTTACCGACAATCGAATCGATTTTACGTTCGAATAGCTAGGAAACATGACCGAAAGTATTTCCCTTCTTGGCTTCTCGACTTTCTTTCGATGCTCGAATTCTTTCGAAGCGCGTAAAACTATCGAAGTCCATTGATAGGTGAACCTACAAAATTGTTCGATTTTCTAAGAATCCCTTAACAGAATTTGATCGTAAGATTCCTCACTGATACCACTTAGTTCTCACATAGTTGTTGAATTCTTTTCTCCAACTTTCTGCGAATGATTTATCAAAAACTGTACATTTCTCGGAATATCATTAAATGATATATGTGTGTATATATGTATCCACACACATATGTATTAACATATAATGAAATATGAATGAAAAGAAACGAGATAATATTTGTTTTTAATTAATCACACACTGTTTAATTATGATAGATAGTCCTCTCCTAAGGGTGAAAACTGTGTAATTCTCTTATAAAAAATGAAGCTCGAAAGACATAGAATTAATTCACTGAACGTCGTAGTTTATTCGAGTGACTGCACGAGGGTCCACCTGGGACTGTTCTGACAGTGGTACATGCTTGTCCACTGTCTATGGGACGCCATGGACGAAGTGAAGAAAATGAGAATGGTGGGGAGGGATGGACCGGACGCTGTGTACGTTGTGTCCCCCACCCCACCCTAGTTCGTTGGTATCCCTTCAGGAACGTACGAGGAGGAGGAACGTATACTCGGCTGCACCGGAAATGCACCTCCGCCGAAGCGATCCACGCGCTGTTACTCCTCGAAGATAGATCGACTTTGTAAGGGAAACGATGAGGAGGAGGAGGTGGAGGAGGGACTCCGCCAATTTTTACTACGTCTTCCAAGATAGCCTTCCTCTACCCTTTACAGTCTTTTCCTTTTCTTTGCTTTTCAACTGTTCACGAAGCAGCTAAATTTATGACACAGTAGCATGAATGTATTTCATTACTCGTTTTCGCCATTACTGTTTGTGTCGTCATTAAGAGTTAACGTATACTTACATTAATTGCTCCGAAAGATGGTATCGTAATTAGTTGGATAGTCGATAAATAATTTGAGAAAAATTGAAATTTAAATTTTCCATTATAAACGTTAAAATTATAATTGATATTATCATTTTAAATGAGTATATACCACCGTCTGTATTATTTTTTTTTTTTTTTTTTACAAAAATACACAATATATAATTGTCGGATGTTGTCGAAAATTATGATGGTATATACCGGACGAATTAATTATCAATGTAAAAATATGTATCTCCGTGGATCTTAGTGGTCGAGGTTGGAGATTGCGGTGTCTCACGGAGGAATTTGTTTAGAAGATTAGTATTACGTGGCGAGACTGTAAATTAAGAAACGAGAACGGTATCGTCGTACGTCTTGGGCTTACGAATTGTCACCGATTGGAAGGGACTTTTATAAGACGAGGAGAGTATAAAGGAGTATGAACGTTGAGGGATAGATAGTAAGAAGGATAGATCGAATTACATCCACATTTTTTTTATTCCTTTCGACGTGAAAGTACACGGATTTCTCTATAATCTCTCCTTTCCTTTTATTTTCTTTTTTCTCTCTCTCTCTCTCTTTCTCTCTTTTTTTTTTTTCTTTCTCACTTTCTCTTACGAAGAGTCGCACGTTGGAAATTAGAAATCTCGTGGAATAGAAAAAGGAGACTCGTGTTACTGGATCCTCAAAGAAGCCGCCTTTTTCAAGCGAAGAACGAAGAAGAAGCCGCGGCTGGCTTGTGATTAGCCTAACGTACCCTTTTCTACCCTTTCTGGTACTCTCGTGTTTCCAAGAACTTCGCGATATTGATTAAGAATCCATCGACGTAAAACTAGCTTCCTCGAAAAAAAATAAATGAAATAATCAAAATGAGATAAATGGAATCTTCGAAATTTGTATGTATTAAAAATGCGTGATATCGAAATATAATTTTCGTCGCCTTGGAAATGAACGTTTATTCTTAAAATATATTTTACAGGAGAATCACTGTGAATAGATCGAGAGAAGAAAAGATTTCATCCACGTTTTTTTAGAATTTATCTGTTCCTCGAATTTCTCTGAAGAAAAGAGAGAGAGAGAGAGAGAGCAAGAAAAAGAGAAACATAACAAAGGGTCAAAGAGGGAGTGGAAAAGGGACAGATAGATGGCTCGGAATACGCGGTAGCGCATACAACGAGCGCGTGATTATGCGTAAATTACGTGACTCTAATCTATAATTCACAGCTCGGTCGTATTCGTGGGTGGAGTTTGGTCCAACCTCGACTAAAAAGCAACACTCACCGACTGCCATGGTGACCTCCTATCCTCTTCGACCAATCCTGAACAACCTTCGTTGAAGTCCTGCAACAGTAATGCAATAAAAACATTTCAATCCCTTTGAGACTTCGTTACCGTAGAGAAAGAGAAAAAGGAAAGAGAGAGAGAGAGAGAGAGAGAGAG